>NC_064857.1:17766253-17876253 GCF_024139225.1 Suncus etruscus | reverse complement strand
AAAATAGTAGCAATGAGTGACATTTTGACACAGTTGGAAATTATAAAAATAAGTTGGATTATCTTGTTGAGCTCTGATAACAAAGATGTTAGATGATATTTATTTATCCTAATATTTTTAAGAAAGGCAAATTTAGACTCATAAAGCATTTAACTTATCATTTATTACAATACTATTCTTGTTATGTGAAGAATCAAAACTAGAGAATTTTTGAAAGTTTTAATAAAACTAGCCCAGTGACAAAGTAAAAGTCCCATGTACCAGAGAAAATAAAAGTCAAAGCTAACAATGTCATCATTAGGCCAGAGATCATAAACAGAACAACAGTAAATCGAAGCTGAATCAAGCTCTTTTGACTTCCTTCTTGATTATACCACAAATTATATCATTAGCCTATGGCACAGGCAAGTTCAGTCTGAGGGAGCTCTGGGTCAGTAGGTTATTATTACACTCTCATCAGCCAAGGCATCTAATTTATCATCGCAATTTGTCTATTAGCCCCTGCCTGAAATACACTAGAGCAAAAGAGAAAAATTTAAGAGACAGCAGATAGCATTTTTCTCAGAGCAAAGTAGATGTAAATGCAGACCTTATACTTTATTTAGCAAATGATAAAATTGTAAGAAAAGAATCAGACAAGGCAGATTTTTTCAAGATTATTTTAAGGCACTTCTGTTTTCAATATGCCCCAGTTATCTTGGAAATGTCATTTAGCCTACATTTACTCTGAAAAAAATAAAAGAAAATATAATCTGCTTTCTTCTCAAGACTTAAGAGAAATAATACAACGAAAAAATGACTTTCCAAGAACATTATTTATTACTTACATATAAGGTATGGGGCCGGAGAGGTGGCACAGAGGTAGGGTGTTTGCCTTGCACACTGCTGACCTAGGATGACTGACCATGGTTCGATCCCCCAGCATCCCATATGGTCCCTCAAGCCAGGAGTGATTTCTGAGCACATAACCAGGAGTTATCCCTGACTGTCAATGGGTGTGCCCCCTAAACAAACAAACAAAAAAGTTTATGTGAGAGGATTCAGAGCTTGAGGGAATGTGACACTTAGAATTTAAGATAAAATAAGGGAAATATCATGAACAGAAAACAAACTAGATACTCAACATAGACCAGTGCTACCTACCTATTATCTGTTATTCTGACCAGCAATTAATGAATCACCTTTTTCACATGCTATTAGAACATTTTTTTGAACATGAAACTTTCCCAGAGTTATTCATTATATTGCATGGTTCTGAATCATTTTACAGATGGGAAAAGATATCTTTCTTCACACTTGGGAAACATCGGACGTTAAAACTGACACAAATTTATTTAAACCACTATTGAAATTATACTATAATTAAGAGATATTATGATGGCACACAAATGCAGTAAGAAAAGATGATATTATAAAAAAAAAAGTAGCAGTTGATCTTTCAGTATAATGAAAGGAAGGAAGGTATCATAGAGCATTTTTTGTTTTGTGGTCCATGCCATTTGGTGCTCAGTGTCGACTCATGACTCTGCTCAAGGAGAACTTAGGGGCTTCATATGGAGTGCTGGCATGATTGCACTGACACAAATGTAACATCTTTTTTTGTTCCTAGTGGCAATAAAATATGAAGTGAAAGGTAACTACACAGTTACTATCCAAATAATACGCATGAAATATATATAAAAAGAGTAACTAAATAATAAAAAGTGTAACTATACAGTTACTATCTAAAGAGTAATGCAGTTACTATCTAATAACTATCTAAATATATTCTCTCTTAAAACACCTAATCAGGAGCCAGAGAGATAATACATGGGTTAAGATAATTAGCTTGAGGGCCCGGAGAGATAGCACATCGGCGTTTGCCTTGCAAGCAGCTGATCCAGGACCAAAGGTGGTTGGTTCGAATCCCGGTGTCCCATATGGTCCCCCATGCCTGCCAGGAGCTATTTCTGAGCAGACAGCCAGGAGTAACCCCTGAGCAACGCCGGGTGTGGCCCAAAAACCAAAATAAAATAAAATAAAATAAAATAAAAAAGATAATTAGCTTGAAAGCAAAAGATCCCAATTTTATCCCTGACACTTCTACTGCCAAGATGGACGTGCCTGAGCACAGAGCCAGGAGTAAACCCTGTGCACTATGAACTGGACACATCCCTGTCCCACATCAAAGAAAGAGCACTGGAGAATTGTCTGATTGCTAAAGAGAACTAGATTCAAATATTATCTTTCCCTGACATTTACTCTCTTTTGCCTGATTGCTAGTTCACTTAATGTCTATGATTGAAAAGCACCTTACAACTCTTTCCAGATTTTCAACTCCTTATATATTCTATTTCTAAAATGCAAACTTTCAGGCCAGAGCGGTGGCGTGGAGCAGTAAGGCATCTGCCTTGCTGGTGCTAGCCTAGGACAACCACGGTTTGATACCCCACTGTCCCATATGTTCCCCAAGCCAGGAGCGATTTCTGAGCTCATAGCCAGGAGTAGCCCCTGAGTATCACTGGGTGTGCCCCCCCCAAATTTTTTTAAATTAAAAAAACTAAAATGCAAGCTGTCTAAGAATGAATGAAAAGAATAAACTCAGTCAACTACTTCATGATCTAATATTTGTGTGATTGTTTCTCAAGCTAGTCAAGGAAAATCACAGATCTAACTTCTTTCTAAAACTTCTTTAACTTGTTCCATCTTTCAATTTGAGGGGGAAACAATGGAGGGCACCAAGACCAATCACTTGTATGATCACTAAGTAGTAATAAAAATGATCAGACTTAAATACCAAACTCAATCCAAAAACAACAGAATCAATACCCAATCTACAATAAGATAGACACAGAGGGGACCACTTATACAAGCAGCAGGGGGGGGTAACGGAGGGAAATATGGGATGCATGCTAGGAACAAGGGTGGAAGGAGGACAACTTTGGTGGTGGGAATTCCCCTGATCCAATGTCAATATGTACCTAAAATATTACTGTGAAAGATATGTAATCCACTTTGGTCAAAATAAAAATCATTAATAAAAAATTTAAGCAACATGATTACAAACATGTTTGTAGCTGGGTTTCAGCCATGAAAAGAACATTCCCCCTTCACAGTTCAACATTCCCTCTACCGATGACCCCCATCTCTCTCCTCTCCCACCTACTGCCTGTATTTGAGACAGGCATTCTACTTTTTTCACTCATTATCATTGTCATGATAGTTGATAGGGTAGTTATTTCTCTAACTGCACTCTTTGTGCTGAGCTTCTTAAGGTGAAGAAGCCCAGGAACTTTTATTCTGTGGCATAACCTCACTTAGGATTTGCAAATACTGCAAAATAACAGACTTTATGCTGTTCCCTTTGCTATATTCCCTTTAACATTATAGTAGTGATATCATCAACTTTTACTAGAAGTTAATAAGCAAACTATCATTTTGGCTTCATTTTATTTATGTGGTATCATAAAGCCTGTCTGAATGATGTAATAATACAATTAGTGTTATGATCTCTGCCACTTATGGATTGAACTAGAAAGGCCATCACAATTCCCTTATGGCAAATTTCAGACCAAGGTCTCCACCTCAGCATTTCTCGGACAACAATGACCTGTAGAGAATTGCTCTCTGTCTGGGTCTGAAAGGTCCTGTTTAATGTAAAAATGTGTAGAAATCACTGGGAAGTTCTAGAAACCACAATGAATCCAGACTTGACTCATTGATACTTCCTTTAATGAGCAATGAGCAAAGCTGCTGATTGTTATAGAGAGACAATATTTACTAAAAAGAGGCTTATGTTCTTGATATGCTTATTCAAGGGACTCTATATTTTCAGTGAACAGATGGTTTTGATGCTTAATGAAATTAGAATCATGATGATAGAAAGAAATTTCTCAAGAGAAATCTTCCCCTTTGCCATTGTAAAAGCTAGTTTAAGCTCAAGATGCAGCTAAACTTCTGTGATAGAGCAGACACCTCTGGGATATCCAGTGGTGTCACAATAATGAGTTTTCTAAAGCAAATGCAGCTTCCCTGCCCTTCATGTGTCAGAATGGGTCAATGTGATTAAAAGTGGTTTTCCCAGTAGCCTGGATAAGACTTCAAGTCTAGTCCTTGATGAAAAAATGAATCACTACAATGAGCACTTGCATGCCAATCTATTAGTCTCTTTTTGAATTAATTATATGTGTAGCAAAGGTTTCATTCCACTGGTGATCTCTATTCCCCCCAAAAGTCCCTAAACATTTTCTGCATGATTATCATCTGTCTCATTTGTTCACTCACTCTTTGGATTTAGTTGAGACATACTCCGTAGATTATTATGAAACAGACATTTCTAGAAAGCCCACTAGAATTTTTGAAGTAACTAAATGAAACACTCTTCTCCTCAGGATAGTTTCAATTACATACATTGTGGCACGACACATTACAATTTAATAATGGTATTTTCACCTTTCAGGTCATCTTCCTGAACAGAAATGAGTTGTGGACATGAAAGGAATCAGGGACAATGTGAAAATAAATTTTAAATCTGCCTATATAAAACAACTTTAAATCCTAATAACAGAGTCCTGGCATATCCATACAACTTTCTTAAATTATTGCATCCT
Source organism: Suncus etruscus (assembly GCF_024139225.1). NCBI lineage: Eukaryota > Metazoa > Chordata > Mammalia > Eulipotyphla > Soricidae > Suncus > Suncus etruscus. The sequence continues at coordinate 17,871,664 of NC_064857.1, read as the reverse complement.
TCTTTTAATAGATAAACCTTACAGTATAAGTAAATTTAACTTACCGATTTAATAGAAAATTATCAAAAATTAAGAATAAGTAACAGTAGTGCTAGAGAGATAGTATAGGGGCTAAGGTGCTTGTATTGATCAAGGAGGATCTGATTTGATCTCAAGAGCTGCATATGACTCTTCAAATACTGCCATGAGTGAACTCTGATAACAGCATCAGGAGTAAGCTTTGTTACAGATGCTTGTGGCTAGCGATAAAGTAAAGGATCAAGGTCTTTGTTATGTATGTGACTGACCCTGGTTTGATCCCTGGAACTGAATATGATTTCACAAGCATGACCAGGTGTAATAGGTGAACATAGAGTGAAGAATAAGCCCTGAGCACCACGAAATGTGATCTATCAATTTTAAAAACTTAATATGTAACCTAGAATAAGATAAAGCCCCCAAATCTACCTTTATGAGCAGAGTAAAGTGTTGAGCTTAGTTTCTCATTAGTGAGAATAAAATTCCAGAAAAAAAAAAGCAGAGATTATTAAAATTGCCTATTTGAGAAGTGCTTGAATTCTCCATTGGACATACTTTGAGCAGACTTTCAAATTTTAGCTTAAATTAAAATAGCTTTGCTAATTTATCAAAGTATACATTACAGAACCCCTCCAGAATTTCTGATAGGCTTTATTTGTTGGCAATGTTATAACTACAAGGTCCAGAGGGGTGTTAAATGTACTACTCTGGGAAATCACACTTAGAGAACTTTGGACTAAAGAGGTGTCCTGTTTATTTGACACCCTAACTCACTTTTGCCTAAGAGAGAAAGCCTAAGTATCATGGGAAAAAATAGAACAAGTTTAGCTTTACTGTCTTTTATTAATTATTGTTTTTTCTTCCTTTTCCTCTACTCTCACACTTATTGAATTCCTATGAAACTTCAGGGAAATTGATATTATGAATTTTAATGAATAATTAGAAAATGAAAAAAATTCAGTGGTCAGCCTAAGGCCATGTTGATTAAGGCTTACATATAAAATAAAATTAAATTGAATTTTCAAGATTTGGGTTCAACAAATGCTGTCTAGAGGAAAGGATTCTAGCTTGAGTACAATAATTACTTTAGGTTTCTTTTTTCCCCATTTTTTCTTTATTTAAACATCTTGATTACATAAATGATTGTGATTAGGTTTCAGTCATGTAAAGAACACCCCCTTCACCAGTGCAACATTCTCACCACCAATGTCCCAAATCTCCCTCCATCCCACCCCACCCCCACCTGTACTCCAGACAGGCTTTCCAGTTCCCTCATTCATTCACATGATTATGGTAGTTCTCTGTGTAGATATTTCTATAGCTGCACTCACCACTCTTTGTGGTGAGCCTCATGAAGTGAGCTGGTATTCCAGCCCTCCTCTCGTTGTCTCTGAGAATTGTTACAAAAATGACTTTTACTTTTCTTAAAACCCATAGATGAGTGAGACTATTCTTCATCTCTATCTCCCTCTGACTTATTTCACTCAGCATAATAGATTCCATGTATATCCATGTATAGGAAAGTTTCATGACTTCATTTCTCCTGACAGCTGCATAATATTCCATTGTGTATATGTACCATAGTTTCTTTACCCATTTATCTGTTGAAGGGCATCTTGGTTGTTTCCAGAGCCTGGCTATTGTGCATAGTGCTGCAATAAATATAGGTGTGAGGAAGGGGTTTTTGTATTGTATTCTTGTATTCTTAGGGTATATCCCTAGGAGTGGAACAGCTGGGTCGAATGGGAGTCAATTTCAAGATTTTGGAGGAATCTCTATATCGCTTTCCATAGAGGATGGACTAGACAGCATTCCCACCAGCAGTGGAAAAGAGTTCCTTTCTCTTCACATTCCCGCCAGCACTGATTGTTCTCATTCTTTGTGATGTATGCCAATCTCTGTGGTGTGAGGTGGTACTTCATAGTTGTTTTGATTTGCATCTCCCTGATGATTAGTGACGAGGAGCATTTTTTCATGTGCCGTTTGGCCATTTGTATTTCCTTTTTATCAAAGTGTCTGTTCATTTCTTCTCCCCATTTTTTTATGGGATTAGAAGTTTTTTTTCTTGTAAAGTTCTGTCAGTGCCCTGTATATTTTGGATATTAGTCCCTTATTTGAAGGGTGTTGGGTGAATAGTTTCTCCCACTCAGTGGGTGACTCTTGTATCCTGGGCACTATTTCTTTTGAGGTGCAGAAGCTTCTCAGTTTAATGTATTCCCATCTGTTGATCTCTGCTTCCACTTGTTTGGAAAGTGCAGTTTCCTCCTTGAAGATGCATTTAGTCTCAATGTCAAGGAGTGTTTTACTGACATGTTGTTCTATATACCTTATGGTATCAGTTCTGATATCAAGGTCTTTAATCTATTTGGATTTTACCTTCGTACATGATGTTAACTGGGGGTCTATGATCGCTTTTTTGCAAATGGCTAACCAGTTCTGCCAGCACCATTTGTTGAAGAGATTTTCCCTGCTCCACTTAGGATTTCTTGCTCCTTTGTCAAAAATTAGGTAATTGTATGTCTCGGGGGCAATGTCTGAGAGCTCAAGCCTATTCCACTGATCTGAGAGTTTGTTTTGATAACTATTGCTTTGTAGTACAGTTTAAAGTTGGGGCAAGTAATGCCTCCCATTTTTCTTTTCCCTAAGAGTGCTTTAGCTATTCGAGGGTGTTTATTGTTCCAGATGAACTTCATAAGTGTTTGATCCACTTCTTTGAAGAATGTCATGGGTATTTTTAAGGGGATCGCATTAAATCCGTATAACGCTTTGGGGATTATTGCCATTTTAATGATGTTAATCCTGCCAATCCATGAGTAGGGTATGTGTTGAAGATCTTTGCATCAGCATTCATCAGGAATATTGGTCTGTAGTTTTCTTTTTTGGCAGCCTCTCTGTCTTGTTTTGGTATCAAGGTGATGTTGGCTTCATAAAAGCTGTTTGGGAGTGTTCCCGTTTTTTCAATTTCATGGAAGAGCTCGGCTAGGATTAGTAGTAGCTCCTCTTGAAAGATTTGAAAAAATTCATTAGGAAATCTATCTGGGCCTGGGCTTTTCTTTTTGGGCAGATGTTTGATTACAGTTTCAATTTCCTCAGTAGTGATGGGGGTGTTTAGATATGCTACATCCTCCTTATTTAAAGGTGGAAAGTTATAAGTGTCCAAGAATTTTTCTATTTCTTCTGGGTTCTCATGTTTAGTAGCATAAACTATCTCAAATTAGTCTATGATTACCCTTTGGATCTCTATAATATCTGTCGTGATCTCTCCCTTTTCATTTCTAATATGGGTTATCAGATTTCTCTCTCTCTCTCTCTCTTTCCTTGTGAGTTTTGCCAATGGTCTATCAATCTTGTTTATTTTTTTCAAAGAACCAACTTCTGCTTTCGTTGATCTTTCGGATTGATTTTTGGTTTTCCACTTCATTTAGTTCTCTTTCAGCTTTGTTATTTTTTTCTGTCGCCCTATTTTTGGTTCCTTTTGTTGGTCATTTTCTAATTGTTTGAGCTGTGTCATTAAGTTATTCAGGTATGCCTCTTCTTCCTTCCTGATGTGTGCTTGTAGAGCTATAAATTTTCCTCTCAGGACCGCTTTTGCTCTGTCCCATAGATTCTGGCAGTTTGTATCTTCATTATCATTTGTTTCCAGGAACGTTTTGATTTCCTTTTGGATTTCATCTCGGACCCACTGGTTGTTCAGTAGCAGGGTGTTTAATTTCCAATTGTTAAAGATTTTCTTCTGTGTGGCTTTGTAGTTCACATCTAAATTCAGAGCCTTGTGGTCAGCAAAGGTAGCCTGCAAGATTTCTATCCTCTTGATTTTATGGAGGTATGTTTTATGTGTCAGCATGTAGTCTATTCTGGAGAATGTCACGTCATTGGAAAAGAATGTGTATCCAGGTTTTTGGGATGGAGTTTCCTGTATATATCTACTAGTCCTCTTTCTTCCATAACTCTTTTCAAGGCTAGTATGTTTTTGTTGGGTTTCAATCTGGTTGACCTATCAAGTGTTGATAGGGCCATGTTGAGTTCTCCCACAATTATTGTGTTATTATTAATTTCTTCTTTCAGATTTGTCAGTAATTTTATTAGATAATTTGCTGGTCTCTCATTAGGTGCATATATGTTTAATAGTCTGATTTCTTCCTGTTGCACATATCCCTTGATTAGTACATAGTGTCCATCTTTGTACCTTACCACTTTTCTGAGTATAAAGTTGGTGTCATCAGATATTAATATGGCCACCCCAGCTTTTTTGAGGGTGTTATTTGTTTGGATGATTTTCCTCCAGCCTTTGATTTTGAGTCTATGTTTGTTCTGATTATTCAGGTGTGTTTCTTGTAGGCAGCAGAAGGTTGGATTCATCTTTTTGACCCATTTTGCCACTCTGTGTCTTTTAATTGGTGAATTTAGTCCATTGACATTGAGTGAGCTGATTGTCATAGGATTTAATGTCATCTTTGTAGATAAGCTTGCTGTGTTTGTTGGTCTCTTTGTCTTAGAGTAGACCTGTCAGTTTTTCCTTTAAGGCTGGTTTATCATCTGTGAAGTTTCTGAGCTGTTGTTTATCCATGAAGCTATGTATTCTTCCTTCAAACCTGAATGTGAGTCTGGCTGGGTGCAGTATTCTCAGTGAGGCAATCATTTCATTCAGTCTTGTCACAATATCCCAGCACTGTCTTCTGGCCTTGAGAGTTTCTTGTGACATGTCTGCTGTAAGTTTTAGGGATGCTCCTTTGAATGTAATTTCCCTTTTTGATCTTGCTGCTTTCAGTATTCTATCTCTATCTATGGGATTTGTCATTGTAAAGAGGATGTGTCTTGGGGTATTTTTCTTTGGGTCTCTTTTAGCTGGTACTCTTCGGGCATGCAGGATTTGATTGCCTGTAGTCTTTAACTCTGGGAGTATCTCTTTGATGATGTCTTTGACAGTTGATTCTTCCTGGAGATCTCCTTCCTAGGTTTCTGGGACTCCAATGATTCTTATGTTGTTTCTGTTGAGTTTATCAAAGACTTCTATTTTTATCTGTTCACATTCCTTGAGTACTTTTTCCATTGCCTGTTCATTTGTCTTAAGGTTCTTTTCCAATTTCTTCTGTTGTGTTGAGCTTTTCTGCATCACATCTTCCAGTACTCCGATTCTCTCCTCAGCTGCTGATACCCTATTGGTGAGGCTACCCATTGAGGTTTTCAGTTGAGCAACTGTGTTTTTCAGATCTGTAATTTCAGTTTGGAATTTTCTGATTTCTGTCTTTGTGTTCTGTTCAGATCGATCTAAGCTTTGAGTTCTACGAACATCTTCCATATTTCTATTATAAACTCCTTATATGAGAGGTTAATCAGGTGATTGGAATTTATTAGGTCATCCGAGCTTTCTTCTTCATTCTCTGTGGATGTTGTTTGCCTGCGAGGTTTCCCCATTGTCACGCTTGTAGTGTAGTTTTTTCTGCATGTTGTGGTGGTGTTCATTGGTTAGAAAGAGTGCGCGCAAATGCAAAGCGGATGCCCTCTTCTGCTGCCTCTAGTTGACAGTCCTCAGAGTGAACAAAGGCACAGAAGGGCGGAGCCTCCACAGGCCAGAGATCTCAGATTATTGGACAGCGACCCCCACAGCCAGAATGTACTTACTGGGCAGCTTCAAAATGCAGTTTTTTGGGGGTGTGCTCCCTAGGCCTCTGAGGAAACCTTCAGGGATTCAGAAACAAAGGCAGACAAGTGCAGAAGTTTCCCTTGAAGTCCTCAGAGTAAACAAAGGCACAGCAGGGCGGAGCCTCCACCGGCCAGAGACCTCAGCTTATTGGACAGTGACCCCTGCAGCCAGAACGTACTTACTGGGCAACTTCAAAATGCAGTTTTTTGGGGGTGAGCTCCCTAGGCCTCTGAGGAAACCTTCAGGGATTCAGAATCACAGGCAGAGAGGCGCAGAAGTTTTTCTCTTTGTGCTTCTTAAAACAGACTTTGCTTTTCTGAAAAATGCTCAGGATGTTCAATATGAAAAAACAGAACTAAAACCAGCAAAACTTAATTTCAAAAGTCAAAAATGTAAATCTCCAAATATTGTAACACACATTACAGATATATTTATATGTCTCTAAATGCAGGGTAAGAAATGAAGTTGCAGATCCCATACATCTGTCCCACATCTGTTAACTATTTTCATTGTCATGCTACAGCAGCCAAGCTTGCAGTTTCTTCTGTCTCATTAAATCTTCTTCAGAGTCAATAAATTAGTGTTTGCAACAACTAAAGCACCAGTTAGAATTACAGCATGCTAAACTACCAGATATCTTAAATTCTCCATATCCTGGGATCTAGCTACTGTGGCTGGAAATTGGCATCATTGAAGTCAGAAAGTAGGTAAGGAAGTAGTAGTAAGGTAAGTTCCTTTCTAGATTGTAGTTTAATTTTGCAATCCCCATCTTATGTCAAACATTCCATTGTTACCATCAAGCCCAAAACTAAAAGCTGAAACAATAACTATATTTAAGGTCTGGGGCCAGAGCGATGTGCAGTGAGTGGTAGGACTTTTGTCTTATACGTGGCTGACCCAGGACAGATCACAGTTCGATCCCCCAGCGTCCCATATGGTCCCCACCCAGGAGCAATTTCTGAGAGCATAGCCATCCAGGAGTAACCCCTGAAAGTTGCCGGTGTGGTCCAAAATTCCAAAAATAATTTAAATTAATAAATAATAATATGCAAAATAACTAAACTCAAGATCTAATCAAATGCCCCAATTATGTGGTTTAATGAGTTTTGGGTTAAACAAAACTCATAATATCCTAGTTTGCAAATTGATGTAACTGATTCTAAAACTAGAAATAGATGACCAACAGAATAAAGATTTGTTTTTATGTGTTTCCAAAATTCCCATGCACAACTGAATAGAATAAAAAGAGCTTATAGGCAAGAGAAAAACAGTAAGTTGAAAAGCCAGTCTAACAAGCACAGAAAGAAAAAGAAAAATTCTGCTTTTATTCTGGTTGATATTATATGTATATTTAGGTTGAGATTATGTGTATTCTATAAATATTTAGGAGAATTTCAGGAAAAATCATGAGGGTAAAAAGAAATTCATATGTAGTTAAGGGACATATAATGGTTATTTATTGTCATTCACTGGTAATGAAGTGTCAGTGGTCTGTAGGGGTTCTTATAATTAGGAGATAAGTACCTATCAGTCAAGGAGGGGGTTCATTGCATACTGCATACTCTCCAATAACCATTTCTTTACAACCAGGGTTCTGGGTGTCCTTTATTCATAAACTATCTCTCCTGATCCAATCAAAATGGAAAGAATGGCTTTCAAAGAAGAATTCTCACACAAATAGCTAGCACATTTTCTGCTCAATTAATCCTAAGTAATACATCCCACTTCAGAATTCATGATCATAATAGATAGATATGCTCTGGAACTAATAATTTTTTTCCTATGGAATGTAGTTTATAACATAGAAAAACCCAGGTGGAAGCCACTCAAATTGCCTAAATTGTAAGTCCAAAGCAAATACACATTCCTAGATGTATTGTAGAAATTAGTGCCTCCTTAAAGATTTGACTTCAGGGTAGTGTTTTCTACCACATCACATTTAACTTGTCTATTTGGCCTCTGTGGAAGACAGATGGATCTTGGAGAATGATAGTGGATTTCTATAAACTTAACCAGATGGTGACTCCAATTACAGTTGCTCTTTCAAATGTGGTTTGCTACTAGAACAGATCAACATATCCTCTGGCATATGGTATGGGCCTTTGATCTGGCAAATGCTCTTTGCTCCACACCTATTTGGAAAGACCATCAGAAGCGATTTATTTCCGTTGTATGAAAAAAGAGTGTATCATTCCTTTCCTATTTTAGAATCATGTTAATTCTCTAGTCTCATGTCATAGTCTAGCTTAAAGGAATTTTTAATACAGATGAATTCACTAAGATTCATAAGAAACCATTTGATCTGTAGTATTTACTTGATTATAAAGGATTTCAAAGGAATTGCAACTGCTCTCTACATTTTTAGAAATATCTAAAACAATGAAAGATTTGTGGAAATCATAATTGGAGATAAATATCTGGGACAAAATTGTTAGGGTGCAGAGTCAAAGGATGAGACCACACAATTGAAATAAAGCAAAGCAAAGCTTTATTCTGTCAACCAACAAACTATAAACTGACCTATCAGGGCCACCTCTCACAGGAGGCTACTCCACCAGGAGTCAAAAGCCAGGCTAGAAGTAAGAAGTCTTTTTTGCTGTTGTTTTTTTTTTTTTGTGTGTGTGTGTGTGTGTGTGTGTGTGTGTGTGTGTGTATGTGTGTGTGTCTGTGTGTGTCTGTGTGTGTCTATGTTTGTGGGAGGGCTCAACTGGTGACACTTACGGGTTATTCCTAGCTCTGTGCTCAGAAATTGTTCCTGGCTCAGGGGACCATATTGGATGCTGGGGGATCAAACCCACGTTCATCCTGTGTCAGCTATGTGCAAGGCAAACTTCCTACCACTCCAGCCCCAGAAGTCTTGAACTTTAAGTAGATTGGCTATTGCCTAGGGTGTTTCTAGAGTGTTTTATTGTGTCCTTGTGTGGCTAGTGTCTAGGGTGGTATATTGTGGTTTATAGGGCCTATAGCTCTGCGACATTATTGCTGAGATAGAAACTTAGCCCTTACATGGAACTTAGACTTTTAAGCCTTAAATGGAGACTTAACTTTAGATTGACAAAATGGAGTCCCTTTTGCTCCACGCTTTACATTCCTTCCTTTTTTCTTGGACCAGAGTCAAATTTTTGACTCTCCTTGAGGTCCCTTTGTCCCTGTTCCTATTTATAGGCACATACTGGGACTTTAGCACAATCATCTTAACTACATTTATGGATCTCTCTGAATGAACAGAGTGTAAAGATATATATGCCAAATATATATCACCAAAAAATTTGTAGCAAATGCAGATTTTAACAGTAAATTATATAAGGTTATGAATTCAATAGCTACCAAGTAACTTTTTTCCCAGCTAAGAATCTCTTGAACACAGTCGTGATTGTGAAAAGATACAAGTTTTTCACTCACTATGTAAGAATAGCCATCCCCTTATAAAATAATGTGCATATAGTATGCCAAAAACAGAACCCTTGACATAGTTTCAGAATCCAGGAGATAGGAAGGATTGTGGTTCAGTCCCCTGACATCCATATGATCCCCCAAGCCAGGAGCGATTTCTGAGCCCATAGCCAGGAGTAACCCCTAAATGTCACCCGGCGTGGCCCAAACACCAAAAAAAAAAAAAAAAAAGAATATAGGAGAGTAGTCAGTTAATAGGTGGAAAGGTACTACATTCAACTGTTTTTCATCATGAAAGTAACAGAGCTTTGTTGTCACTGGAATTGACACACTGGTTAACAGATTGGCCATTTCTGACAGCAAAGCTTCCTGCAGTACCACCATCTGTGAATGCAAAAAAAAAATTCCCTCTTTATAAATTATAGCAATTATCATAGAATTGTGTCTGAACAAAGAACTTGTATTACAATAAATAAATTATGAGAATTGTCTCATTGTAGGATGGTAGAATAACCTTTTAAAATCTCAACAATGCTTATTGTAACAGTGTGAAGGCCTTGGATTGTATCTTCAACTTTATAGCCTGAATAAAGATAAAGAAAATCAACACTAAGACACAGAATCAGCTATTTCTTATATTGCTAGGATTCATGCATCCTGGAATTAAGAACAGAAATGGAATCAGCCCCTCTCTCTATAAAATCCCAAGTATTTCAATACAACGTTATCTCTCATTCCAGGATTTTTATTTATTCATTTGCAAAGGAATAGAATTTGTACTAGAAAGCAGGTTAAGTATTTTTTATGACAAAGAAAATTGATAATACTATCTAGGCACCTTGGCTTACTCATTCCATGAGTCAGTGAGCTAAAAAAGAAGGTATAACTTTAATGATTCATAATTCTTACTTTCTAGGAAAAATTGGGCTGCTTCTACATAGTTTCAAAAAAGTAAGACTATAGGGGCCGGCGAGGTGGCGCTAGAGGTAAGGTGTCTTGCCTTGCAAGCGCTAGCCAAGGAAGGACCGCGGTTCTATCCCCCAGCATCCCATATGGTCCCCCCAAGCCAGAGGTAATTTCTGAGTGCTTAGCCAGGAGTAATCCCTGAGCATCACACAGGTTTGGCCTGAAAAACCAAAAAAAAAAAAGTAAGACTATGCCTTAAGTTGACAGAGTTTCTATTGATAGCTGGTGATGTGGCTCAGTAGTAAGTGCATATTTTGTATGAAACAGGCCTAGATTTGATGACTGACACAGAAAAAAAATTTCTGTCTATACTTTTTAAACTAACAAAGGAACTAATTGCTAGAAAACATGAAGGAAAGTATATCTTCTTATATGGAAGAATTGAATTGTCATATTGATACATGCATCATTTTGTTTTTGTCTTAATTTTAAAGTTTTATTTTAGTTGTCTAGAAAAGTAAGTATAAATGAAAAATGGCATAGGACTAAGGGTGGAGGATTTCCTCTGTGCCTCTTCACCTAAGCAGCAAACACATTTCCATGGAATTCCCTGGAATTCAATGATACCTAGTCAGTGTATGCCATAAAAGTTATGCATGATGTTTCAAAAGCCAGGATTCTGAAAAGCTGCTGCTTAGATTATGAGATTTTTATGCTTAGTAGGCTGATACTGAAATTATGTTGCCTCTCATATTCCCTGTCATTGATCTAAGGTATAATCAAGCTCAAAGCCTCTCTAGCTCCCACCAGATACCTTCATATTTCTCAAATTACTAGTCAGGTATATGTTTTGCTTTGTGAAGATAATTGCTAAGTCAAGTAGACCACAGCTAAAAGAAGTGCATTTTCTCTGCCTAATATTTGAATTTATTCTGCCATGTATAAAGTTCTAATTTGAAATATAACAGGTCAAGCTAAAGAGTTAACAAAGATAAAAATATTAAAGATAAGAGATAAGTAAAGATAAGTATAAGGAAAAGATTTTTACAAACAAAAACGTAGATTGTTGAACACAAAAAAATAGTCTGTAAGGACATAAAATACACTTGGGAAGAATATTTCAAATGACAGATATTTCTTTACTTATATAATCGTATCACAAATGAAATAAATTTCAATGATCTCTTTTTAATTAAATGGAGATAGAAATTCATCTTCATATTTGTCAAGACAGAAAGAAAAAAACATTAAGAAAGAAAATAAATGCTTGTCTTTTGAATGTCAAGTTGATGTAAAACATGATCTGGAATTCCCAGAATTATTAGAAAGTAGCAGAGAGCAGCATAGTTTGGGGGAGGAGACATTTGGCATCAAAATATGCAACATTGACTCCCAGCTCTCTCACAATCTAGACTGCTGCAAATTAGTCAATCTCTGTGCATGTTATGCTTCTCATTTGGAAAATGGGGCTGATAATTATCATGAGGACTTCTTGCATTCAGATTTGCAAAATGTTTAAAAAGCACTCGACACATGGTAAAGTACCATCCTAGATAATTGTTTCTGAATTTATTAGAATAGAGTCGGATCAAACGGCCATCTCTTTTGTGTCACTGTTTTTAGTGATTCGGTCAACAAGCACTTTTTGGTTTGAGTAGGTAAAAAAAAAAAAAAAGACTATCTAAAGATCTAATCTGATCTAACTAACTCACTACATACTCTTTTAGTGCCATGTGAACAAAAGAAATTGCAGTGCTGGGTCCCTGCCATCCTGTTATACGGACCAATTGCAGCAAAGTCAATGAATCAAATGCAATTTAGTCTGGCTCTACTAGATCCAGCTGGAGGCTGTTTCTGCACATGAAGCAGAAAAACTATTACAGACTATAATTTCTGCTCAGATCAGTCAGTCTCGGTCATTCTACTTGGCAGGCAATTGGTCTGGCTAAAATAATTCTGTGTGAATGATTCTTAATGGGGGAGAAAGCCCAACCTTTAACCTGTAATAAAATAGACTTAGTGTAGTCTTCTTAACTCCATAGAGGCAGATCATCAGCCATGTAGACGGAGCTATCTTCCATATGCCTGTCTGAGTTTCACATGAATGCCACTGCGTGAAAATCAAGTCTTTTGTCATTCTAAGTATTGCTATGATGATCCATTAAGGACATTAGAGGAATTTGGCAAGAAAATACCCATAAAAAACTTCTCATGCGGAGTCTCAAAGATCAAAACATCATTATAAATAACCCTTAGGTTTGTGTGCATATGTTTGCATGTGCACCAAGGGTTCTAGAAGTCCTATGTGAAGATTTGGGATAATGTATCAACTTTTAAATCAAACTATATATATACATATACATATACATATATGACTCCAGTTCCTGACACCAAGATATATCCATGGTATTTAAATTAATTTTCAAAAAATACTTAAATCTTATGATTTGGTGGATTATAATATTTTTTTTGGTTTTTGGGTCACACCCAGCAGCGCTCAGGGGTTATTCCTGGCCCTACACTCAGAAATCTTTCCTGGCAGGTTCGGGGGACCATATGGGATGCTGTGATTCGAACCACTGTCCTTCTGCATGCAAGGCAAATGTCCTACCTCCATGCTATGTCTCCTGACTCCATGATTTGGTGGATTATAAGAGCATATTTTATTCTGAAATAATCTTAGTAAGTTTCTGAATGTGGTTTTGTCACTAGAAAGAAAGCCCATGATTAGAAGTTTGAAAGTTTTACCCTCACTCTCATGAAATAGGAAAAGGGGACTAAAATTATGTTGATAATTAATAACATCAGATAAAGCCTCTATCAAAATTCCAAAAGTGCAAGGTTCAGAGAGTTTCCAAGCAGTGAGAGCATTCACATTTCAGGAGATAAACATATTTTAATTTATTGAGGGCAGAAGCTCCAGAGTTCAGAACTCATCATTTGTATCTTTCTATCTGATTCATCATCCGTATCATTTATCATAACCTTGTATAATAAGCTCATAAAAACAGTTAAATGTTACTTGAAATTCTGAGTACTTTTAGCAAATTATTCATCACCAAGAGAAGGCAAACACAAATAACTTGCCAATCAAAAAGAAGAGGGTACAAAATAGCATTTGTAATTGGCATCCACAATCAGAGCAGTCTTACGGAGTTGACTCTTAACTTTTCAGATCTGATACTCAGTCAAGGTTCATAGTGTCAGAACTGTGAAAGTAAAGGAAAAAGAACTATTCCCAGATCAATAGGTATAACATGATATAGACTGAAAGCTTTTTTTCCTGCCTGCAAGCTTCTCAAAACTCAGGGACTGTATCGTGAGTGTCTAATATTAGTTCTAGTCATGAGTATTTCTTGTTTTGTCTTTTTTTTTGGGGGGGGGTCGTCACACTGGCAGTGCTCAGGTGTTACTCCTAGCTCTGTACTCAGAAATTGCTCCTGGTTCGGGGACCATATAAGATGCTGGGAATCGAAATTACATTCGTCCTGGGTCAGTTGCATGCAAGGAAACACCCTTCTACTATGCTACAACTTCCTCCATGAGTAGTTCTCCAATCTTTATCTTAATGCTTCATTTAACAAACAGAAAATAAGCAGCAGACAAGAGCCAGGTGTTATTTAAGAAACTGAGAACAAAAGGATGAATAAAGGTGCTGCTCCTGACCTGTTAGAATTTAAATGTTAGTAGATTAGAGTTTATTTCCTAAGAAAAAGTATAACATATAAAAATAGAGAATACCAAGAAAATCTGAGACTATTACCTGACTTTTGATTAAAATAAACTCTAGGCATATAATAAGCAGGTAATAGCTAATCTAAGTGTATTAATTATCTATATTCATCATTTTAAATTTTCATATATTTATTACCATAGAATATTTATTACCATAGAATCTGGGACTAGACCATAAAAGAATTATAAATGAAAACTGGAAAGGTAATAAAATAGGGGAGGCTATACAATGTGAGGGAAATTGAGATAAAGTGGAAAAATTAGGACTCATATTAATTAATTATATGAAACAATTAGAAAAGATTATGTGTGATAATTGAAAAATTAGAAATTTGCTGAATTAATTTTAATTAGTAGTAAGAAAAGTTTTAGGCAAATGAAAAGTGCCTTCTAATTGGCTTTCTTTGCATATAATAAGATGGTATAATACAGATATTAACTAAAAAATAACTACTTAGTTTTAATGCAAGACAGGTAACCCAGTATTTGTTCATGGTTTCCAAGTTTTTTTTTTAAGATTTTTAAGGAATGAAAATAATGAGTAGTAAATATGCTCAAACTCAGAACTGGAAAATAGAATAATTATTTGAAAGTTTATGAAAATTATGCATGGCTCATTTTTATGAGTTTGTTATAGAAAAATTGGGTTTTTGTGTTATTTGTCAAATGACAATAATATTACAGAGAATGCAATAATCATATAGAGAGATCTGGATGGTTCAGGTCTTCTGGGTTCTCTACTTGGCCATTTGCCTTTCTTATTGCCTACTGTCTCTTAGTCTCCAGTGAACCTAAACTCGAAGGCAGAATTTAAAGTCTTGGGAAATAGCTAACCCACTTTCCTTGTGAAGAGTCCAAGATTTTTCAGGAATGCTTAATGTAGAATAAAAACAGCTGAAATGGAGTTGCTCACAACAGCCAGAAAGGGAAACTGAGGCTTCCTCTTTCAGTTTGCAAGAAACATTGGTAAGAAATATAAAGGAGTCAAAATTTGAATGTGAAAATGAAGGGTTTCTACTTTCTGTTCTCCCCAGGATTGTCAAAAACTTAGGAATACAATTTTTTTACCCATTTCTTCCCTTTTTAAATGAAATTATTTGAAACCATTCCATTACATACACTATGCTGGGTAAGTGGAGAATAACTGTTTTTTTATACCTCAAGTTAATCGCTGGATCTGTAGAAACCACATCTGAGAAACAGCATTTGATATGGAGAAAATTTACAAGGTCAAAATTATAGACTTTCAAAACGAATTATAGATTTTTGAACCTAGTGTCATAATTGTATGAGTTTTAGAGATACTAGATAAAAATAGCTACATTTTGAATAAAGGTATAATATAGATTTTTATGAATAGTGTGAGCAGAGGAAAGTCCATGTGGAATGTAAGATCTTTCCCTGCTCATTCCTGTGAACATATATCTTACCTTGAAATTTCTATCTTTGAAATATGCTACAGCTCCTCTTGGCATATGCACTTGGGTTTTTCCTCTTTCTCTTAAGCGGGTATATTTCTGTCTCTTCCCTCACATTTTAGGGAACAAATTTTTAAATACTTTGTTTGTTTTGTTTTGGGGCCACACTCGAAGATGCTCAGGGGTTCTTCTGGCTTTGTGCTCAGAAATCGCTCCTGGCTTGGGGGACCATATGGGACGCCAGTGGATCGAACCTTGATCTGTCCTAGGTCAACAGCATGCACAACAAACATCCTACTGCTGCGCCACCACTCTGGCCCCCAATTTTTAAATACTTATTAGTCAATTTTTTAAAAAATGAATCCTTGAGATACTACAGTTAAAAAGTTGTTCTTGATTGAGTTTTAATAAGAGCAAATTTCTTTAAACTTACCTTAAGTCACTAGTTATGACCTGTAATTCTTTTTCTAAGGAAAGGTAACCTGGAAAGCCTGGAAACTATGGTCCATGGGCCATAATTTAAGGACTCCTGTTTTAAAGGTTACATAATTCAATTTTTTTTTCGGCCACACCCATTTGATGCTCAGGGGTTACTCCTGGTTAAGCACTCAGAAATTGCCCCTGGCTTGGGGGAACCATATAGGAGGCCGGGGGATCAAACCACGGTCCTTCGCTTGCAAGGCAGACACCTTACCTCTAGCGCCACCTCGCAGGCCCCACATAATGCAATTCTAATGGTGTGACATCTCTATAAAGTGGAGTACAATGACTTTGAACTGAGATCCAAGTAATAGACAAAACAGATCTTTTCTAACAAATGTGACGATATATTGGTTCTGCTCTTTGTTAATAACTAGCTGACAATTGCACCAGTGTCCTTGTTTAGCTCAATGTTGTTCTATTTTCTCTGTATGAATTTTTTGTTTGTTTGTTTGGGTTCTTAATTTTGGCTTTGGACCATACTCAGCAATCATCTAGAGGTTATCCCTGACTCTGCACTCAGGAATCACTTCCGGTAGTGCTCTGGGTATTATATGGGACTCTAAGGATTGAACCTAGTTCAGCTGCATGTTAGTATCATACTGGCCCCTGGTATCTTATGTTGACTAGACTTTCGACCCAGAGTTTATAAGTGATTCTGGGTTTACCTTATCCTTCTGATCAATATATCCGGAAACTTTCATTAATTATATCTATTAGTCGCCGTAATAGAAGGTAAAGTCATCGGCTTTAAAGCCTTTATAGTCTTTGCTAATGTTTTACATCATAATGCTAGTAAGATATGTAAATAAATAATAAAATAAATAAATAAATAAGAAAGTAAATCAATCCTAAATATTGGGTTCAAATTCTGAATGACCACAGTATATAATTGGCCTTGAAAAACCCCCAAACCTTTCAAATCTTGAAAAAAGCCAATTCAATGGTCTGAAAAATCTGTGAAAAATTGTTGGAAGAATCAAAATATGACTTATAACTCATAAATATTATTATTTTATATTTCAGAAAAATATTTATAATTTTTACTATTCCTTACTAGTCTTAAAAGTGTTGTATGTTCCCCCAAATAGTATTAACAAGAAACATTAATTTCAAACATTAATTTTAATCTTCTGTGACAATAGATCTACTTTCTAGAACTCACTCTCAGGAGGAAATACATATGTATGGAGAAAGTGAATAGGGATTAATCTTGTTATGAGGTAAGGCAGAACATTTTTAGACATTTTAAATAGGAGGGATTATAGTAAATATTTTATTATAAAACAGAGGATATTTTCTTTCTGCTTAATTTTAATTTCTATTTGAGTAATTCAATGAGTAATTCTATGCCCTGCATAGAGTATTTGTAAGAATTCCAACAATCACATTACTATGTGGTTACTTTCCTCAACAGATATAACAAGAATATATCTATAAAAGAAGACCTTTGGGGGCCAGAGCTGTGGTGCAAGTGGTAGTGCATTTGCCTTGTAACCTCTAATCTAGGATAGGCCGTGGTTTGATTCCCCCAGAGTTGTATCTGGTCCCCCAAGCCAGGAGCAATTTCTGAGTGCATAGCCAGAAGTAACCCCTGAGCATCACTGGATTCTAGCCCCAAAACACAACACAATACAACAAAACAAAACAAAAAAAGAAAGACCTTTGAATGACAAGTCATGTGCATCAGCCAATGCAAACAAAGAAACTATCTTTGAAGGAAAAACTTTTGTTTTTAAGAATAAGTGGAAAAATTATTTTCCTCTTTAAAATGCCAATATTCTTCATTCAAGAGTCTCTGTCTTCTATTAACTATTTTTGGTATTTTTTAAATTTTAACTATATTTTAATTTATCACACTATATATGCACACTAGAATGTGCACCAATTAGATAAATGCATCAATTTATTCAAGACTATTTGCTTACTACTGTGGATGTAGATCTGAATATTTGATGTAATCTCTAACCTCAAGGCTTCTAAGTTTCTACTGCTATTAAAAATCCCCCTCCCCACAATTAATTGTATTCATGGCCCATTCCCCTCAGTATTTTTAATAGTAAAATAAAACAATTCCACTATACAGCAATGACAACACTACTAAGAATTATTCCACAAAAATAATATAGAATAACAGACTTAGCAACTTTATACTGCTCTTTCTTTTTCTTTTTTTCTTTGTTTGTTTTAGGGCCACACCCAGAAATGCTTAAGGGTTACTCTTGTTTCTGTGTTCAGCAAACTCCTGTTGGAATGCCATGAATCAAACCCAGATTGGTCATATACAATACAAGCATCTTACCCATTGTACTATCTCTCTAGCTTTCTAAACTGTTCACTCTTTAATGCAAAATTTAGAGATAAAAACACTGGACTGGAACTGGTACAATCAGTATTTCAATTTTAAGTGTGCTTGGTTGCCCTACTCTATTTAAATACCATTTGGTATCAACATTAGTCCTTTGTTCTGGATTTTAAGGACTCCATAAGTAAACATAATTTACATATATATTAATTGATCTACTTTATATACATTACTTCAATTAAGACTCAAGACTTCTTATAAAGTAAACAATTTATCTCCCGGACATAAACAAGGAACAGAGAATAGCTTTGGTTTTAAAAAAAAAGCATATTGAAGATTACATGAATAACTAATAGGGAAATTAGCATATAAATAAAATGTCTTAATTGTAAAATCCATGTTCCTAAGCCACATTTAAGATCTGAAAATTTTATTACAAATTTAAAAGCAGAGAATCCCTAGAGATGAGCATGTTTTTTCAACAACAAAGATTTCAGAACAAGAATGACATAAGGGTACAATGAGCAGATGGAAAAGAAATACACAGAACCTCAATCCTTCTGTTAGCATCCTGCTTAGCATTAGTAAGATCAAAATTAGTTTCCCTTTCCAGATACTAGAGATAGAAATTCTAAAAGAGGAATGGGGGAGAAGCTCAATGGATTGAAATGCACGCACTTCATATAGAAATCTCAAGGTCAATCCTGTTTCTGCAGGGGCTTGTCTGAGCACCGAGAACTGAACATATAGAAGTCTCTAGAATCATCAGGTGTGGCCCAAATAGCCAAAGAAATCCAAATCAAAAGAAATCAAATGTTCTTTCAGGTCTATTTTTCTCCATGCAGCCATTCAGGCTACTTTGGGGCGAGGGAACTACTATTTTAATTAATAATTTTCATGAGCAATCCAAAGTGGAAGCAACTCTACAGATATTGAATATTTATTTTTAAAAGTTGTGTTCAGAAATGAGATGTGTTATGTCTATTTTATTTATATCTAGATAATTAGAACTTGCCACACCTATGTCCTACCTAACTGCAAAGAGGTCAGTGAGGCAAATTTATGCTACACTATCAGGAAGAAGAGAATATTGTGATATAAAAAAGATTGGTAAACTTTACTACAGTTCTCTTGCAAATATTGAGATGATGTTTCCTTTTTTAGACATTAATCTCCTACTGATTTCTCTACCTGGTAGTCATTTTACATTCAATTAAATAATTTTATTACTCTTTTGATGTAAAATAAAAGAATTTTGACAAGCTTCATGCTTTTACTTTTATCTATAAATTATATGTTTTAAACATAATGGCAGTGCTTCAAACACAGCTTGGTACATGTCAGTAACAGTTCTTAATGACTCAGAAAGAATATAATAATCTACCGTGATCAAAACTAATCTGCCATAAAGAGTACAGAAAAATTAAATAGCTTGTTCTGTGGTAACAAATCCAAATTAATTGCTTCATTTGATAAATCATAAATAATATACACTTTGACATTGCTTGACTTTGTATAGATATCTAGCAATACAGAGGAATTTTGCAAATGTTAATAAATTAGTAAGGTGAAAGAAACTAACATATCAAGTCATATAACTACTAATTCTCAGTGAAGGTTGTTCAAATTACCATGATTTTACTATAATTATTATTAATAGTTTTTATATTGAGTTATGGAATCCTTTAAATAACAAAAGAACTCAAGTGAAATAAAGTTTTCTCAAACACTTTCTTAAATTGGAAACAGAAACAAAACACACACACAGCACATCCATTTACAGATGAAAAACAAACACATCAGGTTTTCATATAGTTCAAAAAATGTCCATGTGATATTTCTTTTTTTTTGCATGGTTATGCATTTAATTTTTTTATTTATTTAAACACCTTGATTACATACATGATTGTGTTTGGGTTTCAGTCATGTAAAGAACACCACCCATCACCAGTGCAACATTCCCATCACCAATGTCCCAAGTCTCCCTCCTCCCCACCCGACCCCCGTCTGTACTCTAAACAGGCTCTCCATTTCCCTCATACATTCTCATTATTATCATGTGATATTTCAAATTATGAATATTAAACTTCTGGGCTGGAGCACAGAGTTAAGGCATTTGCCTTGCATGCGGCCAACCCAGGATGTACCCCTGTTAAAATCCTGGCATCCCATGTGGTCCCCTGAGCCTGCCAGGAGCAAATTCTGAGCTCAGAGCCAGGAGTAACCTCTGAATGCTGCCTGGTGGGACCCAAAAGCAAAAAACAAACAGCAGCAGCAGCAACAACAACAACAACAACAACATAATAATAATAATAATAATTAATAATAATAATAATAAACAAAAAAGAACATCAAACTTTGAATGAAGCCAGTCATTCATAAAGGATAGCATAAACGTCTTTCAAAAATATGTGAAATTTTTACTCACCTTTTCTAATTTTGACTTTTTTTGGTTCTTCTTGAGAGGTAAGGGTTCATAATTTATGGATAATTTAGAGGTATTAAAGGGAAATGGAACAAAGTTCAGTCCAATTGACTCAACAGAAAATTTTTAACAGATTATTCAGTTTATTTTTTATTTATAATATACTCTGCACAAAATCAACTATATGATCTGAAGATTGAGTTCTCTGATGTTCAAAGTATGCATATTAATACAAATCAATATTCTAGTACTATATATACTTTTTGGCTTAGCTTACGTGCAATAAAGTCAACAGAAGATGCAGATCATTTCTATTTGACATTTCCATCACTGTTCTGAAGAAACTTGTGTTTCTTGTTGAACACAGTCTTTCTAATGGCATCATATGACTTGTAATGATAAAAGGACATTTTGGAGGCAAGAGCAATAGTATAACAGGTAAGGCATTTGTCTTGCACAATACTGACTAGATTCCTGGAATCCTATACGGTCTCTCAAACACCTCCAGGAATGATTCCTGAGTAAAGAATAACCCTGAGTAATCCCTGAGCATTGCTGGGTGTGGCAAAAAAAAAAAAAAAGAAAGAAAGAAAGAAAGAAAAACTAAAGAACATTTTCATTGCTTTTATTCATAGCAGTTTTTGAAACTTTCCTTTGGTAAAATTTTTTTTCTTCATTAATAGGTAGGTAGTAATTTTTGTGACGTCATATGGCTAATGCTTAAATACCACTGAAACTAAGAATTCATAATTGTAAAGTTGCAGGAAAAATGTTTTTTAAGTCTATGGAGAAAAAAGAAACCCTTGTACACTCTCAGTGGGAATATTAATTTTGCTACAAA
Organism: Suncus etruscus; assembly: GCF_024139225.1. Taxonomy (NCBI): domain Eukaryota; kingdom Metazoa; phylum Chordata; class Mammalia; order Eulipotyphla; family Soricidae; genus Suncus; species Suncus etruscus. The sequence goes on along the minus strand of NC_064857.1, from coordinate 17,850,499 downwards.
AGCAGTATAGAAAAAGGAAATTTTGTAACATCCAATCATCCAACTTCTCCCAAAATACCTTTTAAGAGCACTCATTTGAAGAGATCTGTGTATACAGTACAGCATTATTTACAATAACAAAAAGATAAAGACATATTTACATATGAATAAACATGCAGCATATATACATAATATAACGTATATACATTCTATATACAATTTTTGTTCCAAATAAATACAATATATTTATTGTATATATAGATAGTAATAGAATTTATTTCTAAAGAACATTAAAACATTGTGATTTACAACAGCAGAAATGAATGTAATTATTAAGGTAATAAAAAGGTCTAATAATTTCACTCATAGGCATATAGAGAAAACCAAAAACGTATTATACTAAATAAAACAAAAGTAAACTTCCAAAGAATGAAACAATTTAGTGATTACTGAAGGGAAGGGAAAATCAAAGTAGTTAATTCTGGTAACAGGATGCAGTTACATGTTGAAAGACAAGATAATAAATAGATGATGATAGATAGATAGATAGATAGATAGATAGATAGACAGACAGACAGACAGACAGACAGACAGACAGACAGACAGACAGACAGACAGACAGACAGATAGATAGATAGATAGATAGATAGATAGATAGATAGATAGATAGATAGATAGATAGATAGATAGATAGATAGATAGATAGATAGATAGATAGATAGGTAGGTAGGTAGGTAGGTAGGTAGGTAGGTAGGTAGGTAGGTAGGTAGGTAGGTAGGTAGATAGATAGATAGATAGATAGATAGATAGATAGATAGATAGATAGATAGATAGATAGATAGATAGATAGATAGATAGATAGATAGATAGATAGATAGATAGATAGATAGATAGATAAGTGTGTTTATTTTCAATGATGTACTCCTATGAATTATCTAATATTATAATTCAGTTACTTCTATTAAAAAGAAACCCTACGTGGTAATAACCATATATTGGAATATTGGATAGTTTTATCTCTACAGAATTCCAGAAATTAAACATTTTATGGAAACCAAAAAATAGAGTAGCACTTATTAGAGTTCAGGGCATGAAAGGTTTACAGCAAACATCTATTTTGGAATGTCTTTCTAAGTATGCAACTATCTTCATATTGAGAAACTAAATTTTAAAACATTATTAGTTATTATAAAATCATGTTTTATATTAAGTGCATTTTTATCTTCCAGTTTGTTCAAAAAAACCCTCAATTTAATGAAGCATGCTGATGCACAATTTACCTTTTCTTTTAGCAATTTTCTATTGGGTTAATATCAAAATTTTATTATGTTTTTATTATGTTTATTATGTTTTTAGAATACTAGAGAATTAATGACTGTCCTCACTTTCATATTAGAGCAAAGAATCTTAAATTATTTTTTTCTAACTTTTACTATTTTTATTGCAAAATTTTATTTTGTTCTAAATAATTTTGGGGGTCACACCTAAATAATTTGCGGGCTCACACCTGGCGGTGCTCAGTGATTACTCCTGGCTCTCCACTCAGAACTGAATCCTGGAAAGCTTGTGGGGCCATATGGGATGCAGAGGATCAAATCCGGGTCTGTTCTGGGTCGTCCCCTTGCAAGGCAAACACCCTATCATTGTGCTATCACTCTGGTCCCTGTTCTAAATAATTTTTAAAGCAAACCTGCATTTCACAAGTTATCTCTTTATAAATCACAATACAATAACCAAGAAGTATTTTGCCCAGTCGTTTAAATAACAGTAAATAGCAAGGAATCAAAATTGCAACACATTAAATTTATTATATATTTTTCCTACTCATATAACTACTAGTTATTGGTTGATTGTAGGCTGGCTGCCATCAGCTCCAGGCTGTGGGTTAGATTCGTTCTGTCACTCCTACCCACATGATATTGATTAAAACAAATCAGATAAAGCCCAAAATCAATAAGGAAGGAAATGGAAAGAAGAATTATAAACAAATTTCATCTCAAGTAAGTAGCAAAATGTCATATTTGTCCTTTGAATGTCTGTTCATATAATTAAAATAGTCAACACCCAAATCTGATTGCTCATAAAAGTCTCATAAAGTTAAAAAACATATAGGATGATTATATTTCAGAAACTTACTGGATCAAAATTTGGGGTGTGGAAGCTAAAATTTTTTATGTAGTTAGTGGTGTGCCTCAGTAGTAACACTGGCCTCATGTGCACAAGACCCTGAGTTTAATAAAAATGAATATCCCATACATTCAAAGCAGGTTTGGAAGCTTTCATTATATATTAGAAATTTAGAAATATACTAGTTAGTATATTCCTAACCATTTCAAAATAATTATCTTTATTCATTTTGGTTGTCCATTATTCTAGCTTTCCCTCTATTCATGCATATGCAATAAAAAATGCTGAAATAAATATCTCCAAACTTTCTAGATATAATAAAAAGGTTTAGGATTTTTTTAATATTTTGGGGGGTCACACCAGCAAAGCTCAGGGGTTACTCCTGGCTCTAAGCTCAGAAATTACTCCTGGCAGGCTTAGGTCACCATATGGAATGCCAGGATTAGAACCACCATCTTTCTGTATGTAAGGAAAACGCCCTACCTCCATGCTATCTCTCCGGCTTCTTAATATTTTTTAAGTTTAGGATTTTTAAGTAAAAATAGAAGTATTTATTCAGAACTTAATAAATAATAATACTGCACAATAAATACCCATAAAATAAAAATATACTGGCAGAAATTTTATAAAATTAAAATTAAATTAAATTAAAAATCAATGTCATAATAATAAAGAATTTAAATCTTTTAGAAATAAGTAAAAATAAAAGAATTCCAAAAATAAAAATAATACACTGAGCATCTCAAATATAACACTAAAAATCAGAACATCTTAACTTTTAAGAGTTTTTGTATAGACTGAGGAAATATTAAGATAATATAATAAAAGTAACTGTATAAAATTAAATTTAAAAATGTCATGTCTAGTCCAGTCATTCGCTGAGGTCTAAGTTTAGATACCTAATCACTTTGTAGACATTTCCTTATATGTAATATATAAAATATACAAATATTTCTAAAATAACAGTAGTTTAAAAACTGACATTCTTCTTGAAACCGATTATAGTCAAATAATCTCATTATTAAGAAAAGTTTGTATAGTTATGAATACACAAGAGAGACCTAAAACCCATTCTGATCATTATCTTGCAATCAATGTAATGTGGCTTTTTTAAATGTGTCGCTTTCATTTATTTCTCTTCCATGTTTACTCCAAGTGCCTCACTCAGATTATTGTCATCTTTGTCTGGGGTACAAGAGCTGAGTCTCCTCACACTCAGACTTATTCTTCTATGACTTATTCTCAACCTGCAGCCGGATGAGTTTTAAATTACTTTTTATTGTTCTAAATATAAAGTGTAAATGCAAGGAATAACCAATCCCTGTCTATTCTTGCCATCTCACCCTTGACCTTCTCTTTAACCTTATTGACATATTACGTTTTACTGGAGGATATATAAAGCCTCTTCGTATAAAAACTGCACAATTTCTTCTTGGCTAGAAATGTTCTTGCTTCCTCTCCCACTGAATTTGTTTCTGCAAATCTTTCCAGACAGTCTTTCCCTCAACTTCCAATTTAGTAAAACCATCTAATTATTCCCATATGGCACCTGGTATTATTCCCTCATAATCAAATTGACCCAAAAGAAATTAAGAAATAAATTCAAAATCAAAAATGAGCAAACATTATGAGCAAAGACAGATATCTTCAATCTTTCTATCCACCAAATCTAGTGTGAGAACAATTTAGATGTTCTAATCTAATTTATAATCTCATTACTCTCTATATATCTGTGGTATTTGATATAGATTTAAGTTATGATCCTATGTATTAATTTTTCTCTGTATTGCTAACTAAGTTTTTGTCAATCTTCTTCAGAAACATTTGGGTTAGGTTTTTAAGACAGAACAAGCTTCAGGGAACCAGATTAGGAGAGAAATTTCTGAACACTCTAATGCTCTCCCCCAACCCCCGCAACTCAGCCTTCATAAAAATGTACTTTTCCACTCTCTTAGAATTCTTTTGGGGATCACACCTAGCTATGCTTAGGGGTTGCTGACTCAGGAATCATTCCTAGAGAGGTTCCGAAAACCATATGAGATACAGAGAATCAAATCTTGGTCTGTCGTGTGCAAAGTGAACACATTTTCTACTGTAATATATCTCTCCTACATCTCAGACTTTTTTAAGTAAACGGTTCTATTTAGAAAATAAGTGAGAAAGAAGAGAGTGAAAAAGCGAGAATTTTATAAAATAAAGGGAAATAAATTATGAACCCTGAACTAGGATACTAGTTTATCTGGAGCTCAGAATAGAGTACCTCAGACTATATATATATATATATATATATATATATATATATATATATATATATATATATATATATATATATATATATATATATTGGTTTTTTATTTATATATTGTTTTTTAATTTATATATTTTTCTTTATGTATATTATATAATATATATTATTTTTGGGGTCACATGCGGCAGCTCTCAGGGGTTAATCCTGGCTCTGAGCTCAGAAATCACTCCCAGCAGGCTGGGGGAACCATATGGGATGCCAGGATTCGAACCACTGTCAATCCTGGGTCTGCTGTGTGCAAGGCAAACCCCTACCACTGTGTTATCTCTCTGGCCCCTAATATTTTAATTGCTTTATTTAAGCACTGTTGTTAGAAAATTGTTCATAGTTGGTTTCAGTCGTAATATGTAAACCACCCTTCACCAATGCAACTTCCCTGCCACTAATGGCCCATTTTCCCTCCCACGCCTCACCCCCTTATGCCTTGATTAGGAGGCAAGTATTTTGCTTCTCTCTCTCCTCTCTCTCTCTCATTCATTCTCTCTTTTATGACATTCTGATTTTCCCTATTAATGAAGGAGTACTTCATGTGTCAGTTTATTCAGCATCTAGTTCTTGTCCAGAGTGATCAGTTCCAACTATAATTGTCATGGATGACCTTTCTCTACTCTAACCGCACTCGCCACTCTGCAGCAAGCTTCCTAGCATGGATTGCTCCTCCTGGTCTCCATTTTCTCTGAATATTATTACCATACTGTCTTTTATTTTTCTTCTATCACAGAAATGAGTGATGTTATTCTGTGTCTATCCCTCTCCCTCTGACTCATTTAGCTCAGCATAATAATCTCCATGTCCATCCATGTATAACCAAATATCATCAACTTTATTTTTTTTCTAATGACTTCATTTTTTTCATTGTGTAGATGTACCACATCTCCTATAGCCACTTATCTGTTGTTGGTCACCTGGACTGATTTTAGATGCTGGCTCTTGAAAAATAATGCTTCAATAACATAGAATTCAATAACATAGAATGCAGAGAACTTTTTTGTATGGTGTTTTGTGTTCCTAGATTATATCCCTAGGAGTGGTATGCTGGGAGAAATATATGAGAGTTCATTGTCAGTTTTGAGGAATATCCATAATGTTTTCCAGAAAGTTTGGGGATGACATTCCTAGCAGCAGTTAATGAGAGTCCCTTTCTCCCCACATAAATGCTAACACTGGTTGTTCTTGTTCTTTGTAAAGTGTGCCAGTCTCTGTTGTGTGAGATGATATCTCTTTGCTGTTTTGATTTGCACTTCTCTGATGATGTCAAGCATTTTTCATATGACTTTGGCCATCTGTATTTCTTCTTTGAGGAAATATTTGTTCATTTCTTCTCCCCAATTTTGATTATATGTTTTATTCTTGTTAATTTCTGTCAGTACCATGTATATCTTAGATATTATTAACTACTTATCTTATTGGTATTTGGTGAATATTTTCAATCATTCTGTGGGTAGCCTTTGAAGTGGTGGCAAGATTAACATCATTAAAATGTCAGTACATCCCAAAGCAGTTGTACAGACTTAATACGATCCCTCTAAGGATATCCATGACATTCTTCAAAGAAGTGATTAAAACACTCCTGAAATTCATTTGAAACAATACACACCCACTAAAAGCTAAAGCAATCATTGGTCAAAAAGAAGATAGGAGGCATCACTTTTCCAAATTTTAAACTGTACTATAAAGCAGTCATCATTAAAACAACATGGTATTGGGATAAAAACAGACCCTAAGATCAATGGAATAGACTTGAGTATTCAGAGATTAAACCCCAGACAATCAATTAATTTATTATAAAGGGACAAGAAATATAAACGGAATAAAAGAAAGCCTTTTCAACAAGTGATGTTTGGATAACTACATGCAGAAGAAAAAGTGAACACAGATCTCTCCTTACACCATGCACAAAGGACAAATGGATTAAGTACCTTGAAATCAGACCTGAAACCATAAGGTATGTAAAGGGAAACATAGGCAAAACAGTCCATCACATTAAAACTAAAGACATCTTCAAGGAAGAAACTTCACTGGCCAAGCAAATGGAAGCAAAATTTAAAACACTTGCAACTACATTAAACTGAGAAGTTTCTACACTTCAAAGGACAAATTTTATTGCTTGTTTGTTATGTGAGTCACACCCAGTGATGTTGTCAAGACATACTCTTAAATCTTGGCTCAAGGATCAGTCCTGGTGGTGCCAGGGGGAACCATCTGGGATGATGTCAAGGGTCAAATCAGTCGCTGCATGAAAAGCAAGTGCCCTATTCAAACTATACTTTAGCTCCATTAAGACATATTTAATCACTTTAGTTTGAAAAACATTTTTGTTGTCAAAGTTCTGGTACAGAGTTAAGTAATTTTCTTTGCATGGGGTCAAACATGGTTTATCTCCCACACTGTGGTGTAGTATAGTCCTCTCAGTACTCCCAGGAATAGTTTTGGAGCACAGATAGAATTAGACCCAGAGCAATGCCTGGTGTGTCTCTAAAGCCCAAAAATATTAAAAGAAAAAAGTATTTTCTTATATTGTTTGTTGAATTATCTACTTTAAGAAATATTCTGTTGGTGCCAGAGTGGTAGCTCAGCGGTAAGGCTTTTGCCTTGCACGCAGCTTATTCGAACAGACAGTGGTTCAAATCTCGGCATCCCATATGGTTGTCCATGCCTGCCAGGAGCGACTTCTGAGTGCAGAGCCAGGAGTAGTTCCAGAGCACTGTTGGGTGTGACCCAAAAACAAACAAACAAAAACAAAACAAAAAAAAAAAAAGAAATATTCTGTTGAGTTGTTCTTCTGTTCACTACTAGAATATCTTTATATAATTTTATAAATTACATATATTAATTTTTAATTAGGCATATAACTTAAAAACTTAACCAATACTGCTAAATTATACACCAGGGGCTAACTCATTTCATACAACTGACTATATATTACCAAAATTGGGCTTAGATAGGTTAAATGCTAGCTTCACTTTTCCCTTTATGCCCCTGACAGAAAAAAATGAAACTTATATTTAACTAAGTAAAAGCATAAACACAAGACATGAAACTTTTCTAGGGATTTTAATTAATTGTCAACCAGAAATCACTCGCCATTACTTCACTCTTCTACGCTTCAAAACCAAGGAATTTCCCTATGCACCCTAAGATTCAATGCTAAGTGTCTGTCAGCAACAGCTTGATTTGTGAACTAAAAGTAAAGATATGAAACAGAGCTTCCCAAACACTTTAGAAAAAAGTTCTGGCATACAGTTGAAAACCTGTCTGCAAATCAATGTGTTTTCTACATTGTGAAAGACACTCATGCTATTCTCCATTCCTTCCATCTACCCTCTTCCCTCCTGAATTTAGATTGGAGCTACTGTTGCTATTTCTGTTGTCTGTATTTTAAAGTTTGTACAGTCGGAAAGTGTGAGTTGCATAATACAGATAATCTTTGTTGCATGAGAGATACTGACTTAATGAACTCCACTTGGAAAATTCTCATTGAATTTTTAAAAATTTTTCATGCAAAAATTGCAACATAGCTGATGCTGAGAAGAAATGCTACAACAGTACAGCAGTTATTTCTCCTTCTGGGCCAAGCCTCCCAAAATAAAAATATATATAATTGATAATAGATTTAGATATGGGGGAAAATTAGCAAAGGGAAACATCTGCAGAGTACTGTAGAGATGCTATTAATAGAATATTGCAGGCTCCCACCTGGGGAATTAAGAAGGAAGTTAAATCTTGAAATTCTAAAAAGGTTTCAATTTAAAATGCTTTTCTCAATCCATGGTGGTATTTATTCTTGTTAAATAGCATATCAGGCTTTTTTATATGAATTTTTAAATCTACAACAGTGAGAAAAATATACTTATAATTTAATTCTAATTGGTAAATGTCAAGCTTCACCAAACTTCTTCCTGTTGGAACTAGGGTTTTACTTGCCAAAGGTCAGCCATCATGTTTAGACATACAGCGAAGCAATATGTGCCCCAGTCTACTCGGCAAAGATTGTCATCAGTTCACACATGACAATTCTTTCTAGTCACTCACACTTATATGTACTTACATATTCATTGACAATGTGATTAATTCCCAGAAGTAACAACAACCTAGACTCAAAAATCAACCAAAAAAAAAAAAAAACAATCTAGATTCTGCCTTTTCATCCTCACCATTAATGCTATAACTAGTCTTCGAAACTGGGACTGGAGAGATAGCTAGTCTTCGAAATAAAATTCTTTCATTTCCTCATGGAACTCTTTGTATTCTTCTAACTCTTCTGAACTCTTTTTAGAGGTGCCTGTAATCAATAGAACATTGTGGGGGTTATGCTGTGTCATTTCCATTCATGGTCCTAAAACTATGACAAATATTGAATCAAGCAGATAAACTGAGGACAAGACCTCAGGTATATATCACAACCATTTCTAACCTAATGTTTTGGGACATATTTAATATGCAGGTAATATAACTATGAAGTTCCTCCAAGAGGTACATAGTTGGCCTGGATCTGCCCAGATCTAGTTACAAGGGACCCAGTTCATCCAAAACGTATGAGTGTTTCTCACACTTCTTTTTATCAATCTAAAAGTATTAGAATACTTGCTTCAGAGCATCTCTGATCCTGTTTCTGTCTTATATATTTGCATGCAAAAATACAAACACACTCACACAGACTCATACAGTCAATAGTTAGCACATCTGCTTCCAGTGATCAGATTTACTGAATAATAATTCTGCATTCAATTTGCATAGCATTAAATAAAACAGTGGCATAAGTGTGTATATAAATCAGTATTTATTCTTTCCATTATGTATCTAATTTTATTTTGTTTTCATAACAATTAGAATAATTTTATAGAAGTTGTACTCGGGGTGCTTGGGGGGCAATTAGGAACACACTGGGTCATTCTCAGAAAGCTATGTAGTACATTCTAAGCACAGACTCTGAGCACAAACATATGAATTATCTTTCTGGATCAGATAGCTAGATGATTTTTATTTGATACAACAGATATTATAACAGCAAAGATATACTAGTAAAAAGTAAGTGGTGAGAATATGAATATATTTCAAAAATGTTTGTCTTGGGGCTGGAGCAATAGTAAGTGAGGGGGGATTTGCCTTGCATGTGGCCAACCCAAGTTTGTTCCCCACATCTCCTGAACCTGCCAGGAGTGATTTCTGAGCAGAGTCAGAAATAACTCCTGGACCCCACCAGATTTGGATTCCCAAAAAAGTTAATTTTGAGCCATGTCTGACTACTACTGGCACAGTGATTGGGGACTGCTCTTAAGAGTACTGGGAAACCATGGGGATCAAACTCATGGTCTATTTATGCAAAACATCTCTGTAAAAAGAATATTGTAATATTATGCGGTTCTAACTCTGGCATAAGTCCTTACTCCTCATGAAAGCAAAATAAAATAATTACTACCAGTTCTAATATTTTGAAATAAAATGACATCTACAAGTATAAATCACCCAAATTCTCACTCAAACTATTTATTTTCAGGCAGATTTTCAACTCAGAAAGACATGCCACATCTTGAAAGCCCTTTCTACTCCTTCACTTCTCAGTTTGTATGTATTTTTTCTACTTTTTTGCCACAGATTGGGGTTCTCAGGGCTAACTCTGTGCTCTGGGATCACTCGAGGTGGTGCTCCAGGGGTCATATGTGCTGCCAGGGATCTACCTATGGTCAGCCGCATGCAAGGCAAGTACTTTATCTTTTATATTATTCTTCCAGCCTCGCCTTCACATCTCTTAAGCTAATTCCATCCAAAAGTTGAGTAGTCTGATATTAAGCTAAAATTATGGTTAGGATCATGGGTAGTCCATTACAAATATAATAAAGTAGCTCTTTTTTCTTAAATAATATCTTTATTTAAGCACCATGATACCATGAGTACAAGCGTGTTTGTAGTTGGATTTCAGTCATAAAAAGAATACCCCCCTTCACCAGTGCAACATTCCGACCACCAATGCCTCCTTTTCCCTCCTCCCCGACCCCCAGCCTGATTTGAGACAGGCATTTTACTTCTCTCACTCATTAACATTGTCATGATAGTAAGTAGTGCAGTTATTCCTCTAACTGGGCTCACCACTCTTTGTAATAAGCTTCATCTCGTGGCCTCTTCCTTCCAGCCCACATCTCCATTGCCTCTGGATATTATTACAATAATGTCTTATTTTTCTTAAAACCCATAGATGAATGACACTATTCTGTGTCTATTTCTCTCCCTCTGACTTATTTTACTCGCATAATAGTTTCCATGACCATCGATATATAGGAAAATTTCATGACTTCATCTCTCCTGATGGCTGCATAATTCCATTGTGTATATATGTGTATATATATATATATATATATATATATATATATATATATACCACAGTTTCTTTAGCCATTCATCTGTTGAAGTGCACCTTAGTTGTTTCCAGATTCTAGCTATTGTGAATAGCGATGCAATGAATATGGGTGTGCAGAAGACATATCACTAATCATCAGGGAGATGCAAATCAAAACAACAATGAGGTACCATCTCACACCACAGAGACTGGCACACATTACAAAGACCAAGAACAATCAGTGCTAGAGGAGATGTGGGAGAAAGAAACTCTCATTCACTGCTGGTGGAACCAACCTTATGGAACCTTATGGAAAACAATATGGAGATTCTTCAAAAAACTGGAAATTAAGCTACCACATGATCCAGCTATATAAATCCTAGGGATATACCCTAGGAACACAAAAACACAATACAAAAATAGAATAATTCTTAATCGGTACCTAGAACACTAGTATCACATTTCTTTCTGGAAACTACAACCATATACTTCTTCAGTACAAATATTCTCAGAACTCAGGTAAGTAGCAATGCTACCAATAGAAAATTTTTCTATGATTCCTTCATTGATTAAAAAGTCTCCACCCTAGGAGTAGCGCAATGACCAAGACCACCAACTACAGAAGATGGATTAAAATGACACGGAAGGAACAGAACTCCTAGAACCACAAAGAAAGTCTTCATCATAAGCTCCATTTCTTGACCTATGCAGCTACCAAGATCTCTAGATATAGAGGTCTGATTTTATCACCCATGACAAAGCAGAAGTCATCCATACACCACAAAAGCACCAAGGGGAAAGTAAATGAACAGACAAGGAGTCTACAGTCAATCCCATGACAGTATACTTCAAGGGTAGAGAAAACCTGTATATCCTAGGCCAAGGTAATTCTCTCTCTAATGCCCCCAATATTTACTATGCCTATGCAGGAAAAAATAATCTTTTTCATCTATTTATTTATTTATTTATTTATTTATTTATTTTTATTACTTTTTATTTTGTTTATTTAATTTTTTTGACTTCTTTGTTTTGTGTTTTGGTGTAGATATTGATGTTGATGCCTCCAATTTTATTTTATGTTATTTTATCTTTCTCTTTCTCTTTGCGCTGTGGCATGGTTTTATTTCAGGACCAAGACTATTATGTGGTGCTTGCCATTAGTGCTGTAGTGCTCACTGGATATTTTATTTGTTGTGGTATTTCAATTCCTTTTTTCCTGTCCTCTCTCAAACTGAGGTTGAGAGCCTCTAGAAGGACTATGCTCATTTTCGGCTTATTTGATTTTTAACCCACATTTTTGCTTTTCTTTTTTTCAAACAAAACCACATAACTTGAACTATCTAGTCCCGCTTCTCAAATAGAGAGGAAAATAAGGGAGGGTACCAGGACCAAACAAATATATGATCACTAAGTAGTAAGCCAGACACAGAGGGGACCACTTGTCCTGGCAGCCCAGTGGGGGAGGAGGGGGGATAGGGGATGCTGGATGGGAAGGGGGGTGGAGGGAGGACAAACTTGGTGATGAAAATTCCCCCGATTCAATGTTAATATGTACCTAAAATACTATTGTGAAAGATATGTAAGCCAATATGGTCAAAATAAAATAAAATATGCTATTTTCTCTGGATATTAAATTACAATAAAAGAAAAAGAGACATATCAACCATATTTTAATGTACACACCATGGTTAGAAGATTGTTCATTATACAGTTTTTTTAACGTATAATGTTCATGATCGAGTTACAGTCACACAATGTACAAATGCATTTCCCATCACTAGTGTCAACAGTTTTCCTTTCACTCTCCCTCAATCCCTTTTTCTCCCACCCATCTTCCCCCACCTGCTTCTGGAGCAGGCATTTTACTTTATTCTCTTTCTCTCACTCTCTCTTCTTTCTTGATAGGGTGGTTTGCACTACTGTTAATGAAAGAGTACACTGCATGTCACTTTATCCCCTTTCAGCATCTAGTTCTTGTCCAGAGTGGTCAGTTACAACGATCACTTTCATATTAGGCCCTTCTGTAGTCTAACTGCACTCTTTGCTTTTTGTGGCAAGCTTCCGACCTTGGACTGGTCCTACTACTACTCATATTTATTGTCTCTAGTTTTTATCCTAATGATAAATGCTATTAAGAATAGTATCTTTTTTCCAAGAATCTGGAAACACAGTTTTCTATTTGAATGCACTTATTTTTGCATCTTTCAGAAAAAAAGGTCTTGTAAATAAATATATTTCCTTTTCTCTTTTGGTCTTTCATAAAGCTTTAAGTCAATTTTGTTCATAGAGTATATCTGCCTGAGTAATACATTTAGTATTAGTTTTATCATTACTTCATTAGCTTTTTCTCCATTTTATCTACAATTACTTCTATTATTATTTGGTTACATGCACTCTTAAAAAAATTTTTTTTGGTCTACGGCCATACCACCCTGAACGCGCCCGATCTCGTCTGATCTCGGAAGCTAAGCAGGGTCGGGCCTGGTTAGTACTTGGATGGGAGACCGCCTGGGAATACCGGGTGCTGTAGGCTTAAAAAGAAGAAAAAAAAATTTTTTTTTTGTTTTTCGGGCCACACCCATTTGATGCTCAGGGGTTATTCCTGGCTATGTGCTCAGAAATCGCCCCTGGCTTGGGGGGTACCATATGAGACGCCAGGGGATCGAACCGTTGTCCTTTTCTTGGCTAGCGCTTGCAAGGCAGTTACCTTACCTCTAGTGCCACCTCGCCGGCCCCACACTCTTAAAAATTTGAGATTTTAAAATCCTCAAAGATTATTGAATTTTCTGTTTGTAAAGCTGGGTAATAATAAAAGCATGTCACTTTCTAAATTACCAATATTGTTAAAGTGAAACTAGACTTTTCATTAAATCATATAATTATTCTTAGGTTATCCCTAATAAACTTTCACTGAGACCGTTTCTTTTAAATGATTTTTAAAGATTTCTATAGAACTTCAGCATTCCACAACTTTCAGTAGTATATCATTAAAAATCACCAAATGTAATGCTATACTATTTCTCACTGAATGTCAACCTCTGCCCTTTATCTTAAGTCCTCCTCTTATGGGGTCTGAGTGGACAAGTAGGACAATCGCCTCTCAAGCTGCAGATCCGGATTAATCCCTGGTAGCTCATGTGGTCTCCCAAACCCTAATAGGAGTGTTTGAGAACAGAGCCAAGAGCAAGTCCTGAGCTTCAATGGATAAGCCCTCCCACCCCCACAAAAAGTCTCCCCTTCTAACAGATTTACCCATATCTCTTCTCTCTTCCCTTCTGGTAGCCACTAGATGTTTTAAAGGTCAAAATTTCATTTTGATTTACTGAACCTCTATGTTGTTTCTCTATATACCATAAATAGTGAAATAAAGTGGTGTTTTTCTTCAATGTACATATTCCTCAAAGCATAATATATTCAAGCTCCACCCATTTAGTTGCAAATGACTGTATTTCATCTTTTATATATATGATTGAATATTACATTGTTGTACATAAATACTACCTCTTTATCCATTTTCTAATAAGTAGTTGGGCTCTTTCAAATTTCTAACTATTGTGTCTAATGTAAAAAATCATCATAATGCTTACTGAGTTAGTGCATTTGTATTTGGGAGTAAGTAGTCAAAAGTAATATAAGTGGAAAATACAAAATATCTACTAAGTTTTTAGGGATATCTGTATTTCTTAAATTGGCTCTAAAAGACACCCCCACTAATAGTATAGAAGGATTCTCTTCTTTCCACATCCTTCTTTTATTTCATTATTGATATTGATCAGTTTTTTTTTATATATTGACTAACTCCTGCAAGACACGATGTGTAAATATCTTCTTGTTTTCGTTGAATGCAGTATCTTTTCCTTTTGATGCAAGTTTCTTTCATTACCAAAAGATATTTGGCCTATTTCCATTTGTTAGTTTTTGTTTGTTTTTATTGCTACTATGAAACAAATACATCTCTAAAGCTGATATCAAAGAATGTATTATCTATGCTTTCTCTATGTGTTATAGAAAAGTCCTTGATCCATTTTGGTTTATCTTATGTTAAATTGTAATCTAGGTTTAGTTTATTGCATGTGACTCCAGTTTTAGCAACATCATCTTCTCAAGGGCTCTCTTTGCTCAATTTTGTGCAATTGGCTTCTGTATTGAATATTAGTGAGCCATGTAACTGTGCTTTTATTTCTGGCCTCTGAATTATAATTTTTGTGTCTTTTTTCATTCCAGTGTTAGGGTGTCTTAATAATTATAGATTTGTAGTATAATTTGGAAAATAGGAGGCTTTACAAAACCTCCAAATTTGTTTGCTTTTTCTTGGGGGTAATTTTGAAGTTATTTAAAAATAAGTTTTGTTGCTGTTTCATTGCTGTGAAAATGTTATTAATGTTTTGTAAAGGATGATATTGAATTTGTAATCAATCTATATTACTCTAGATAATTAATCCATTTGCATGATCTTATTTCTTCCAATCCTTTAATACTAAATATCTTTCCATATATTCCTTTCTTCTTCTAGGCCTTTCAAATGATGTCATCTTTTTTTCTTGTACAAGCCGTTCTTTGATTAAATGCATCCTGAGGATTTATTTCTTTTGATGCAATTATAATCACAATTTTCTTCAAGATATCTGTTTTTGCTGTTTCAGCATTTGTATACCAAAACAGAACACATATTTTGTATTAATTTTGCAACAGTCTGAATTTTAAAACTAGCTTTAGGGAGCACACTTTAAAATGACTGCTAGAAAGAAACAATGCAACAGATATTGTCATCATTGACTTTAAAGCAGAATTATTATAAACCTGTTTTTGAAGTAAAAATAAGAAAGTGTTGAGATTTTATTTGAGTTTGGATTATAAATATAGTCTCTGGAGTTGTGCAAATTTTAACTAAGTCATCCATCCCCTATTTATCTTCTATATAACTTTGTAATTTCTTTCTTTTTTTCTGTTTCCATTATTGAAATTCTTAAATTGCTTGAAATAATTTAATGAGAGAATGCACATAAAGCACTTAACAGTGTCTGGCACAGAGACAGTAAGCAAATAAAACTATTATTGCTATTATTACCAATATGATTTATGCCTCAAATAATAAGTCATTGTCATTATTCTTATTACCATCATGGCTATTATCATAAAGAATTTTGGTCTCTCCTACATTCATTGCTATGCTAAATACAATAGCCAGTATATGGAAACAACCCAAATGTACAAGGACAGATAAATGGATAAAGAAGTTTGGTACAGGGGCAGAGAGATAGTACAGAGGTACAAGTACTTGCCTTTTATATAGTTGATCCTTGTTTACATCCTAGTGCTGCACCTGGTTTCCCATGCACCTCCAGTGATTGCTCAACACAGAGCCAAGAGTAAGGTCTGAGCACCAGTGGGTATAAGCTCCAAAACAAACAAAAAGAAATTGTATAGACACACAATGGGATACTACTTAGCTATAACTTTATAAAAGAAAAAGTGATGAGGGCCTAGAGCAATAGAGGGTAGAGCAGCCAACCCAGGTTCAATTCCTTGCACCCCATATGGTCTACCAAAACCACCAGGAGTATCATAAACACAGACTCCTGAGCATCACTGGGAGAAGTGACACAAAAATCAAACCAAAAAGAAAAGAAAATCTTGCGACTTCCTGCAGAGTAAAATACATAAAACAGAAAGATATCACGTTATGTGAAAATACGTAAAAGGGAGAAGAACAAGGACTAACAAAAATACTAATACAAATGATCTTACTCATCTGTATGTGAAGAAAAAGGGGTTTGTGAGCAGTATTAAATGATGAAAAACACATATATTTTTGAATGAAAATCCTCACAAGTACTAAGTAATGAGAGAAAGAGTTGTACAATGAAGAGATGAATAAAAAGTCACGCCTGACTCTCACTCAAGAATCACTCCTGGAGTGCTCAGTAAACCATATGGAAAGTTGAAGATTAAACTAGAATTAACCACATGCAAGGCCAAGTGCCCTATCCACTGAAGTATATCTCAGTGTTTGGGGAATGTAGGTACTTGGTTGGTAGTAGTAGATGTAATGACTTATACATAAATATTATAAATATTATTGTCATGCTACCTAATCTATAATAAAATCTTAATTTAGTAAAAGAAAAAAATGAAGAAAAATGGAATGAAGAGGTAATGGGAAGAGGGGAGAAGAGAGAAAAGGGCAGAAGTGGGGAGAGGAGGGGAAAGTAGAGTAGAAGAGAATGGGGTGAACAGGAGAGGAGAAGAGGGGAAGGAAGGGGAGGAGAGGAGAAGTGAGGAGAGGATGGGGAGGGGAGAAAAGAAGAGGAGAGGACAGGGGAGGGGAGGAGAGAGGAAGGAGAGGAGGGAAATAGAGGGGAGGAACAGAGAGGAGAGGAGAGGATTTCCTCCATGTAGTTAACAAAGCAATTTTAACAAAATTGATTTTACTTTTGATAAAAAGCAGACTTAAATGTCCTTCCTAATTATTATTCATTAAATAATTGGATTGCTTCTGGAGATACTAAAAGAAAAAGGATGCAGTGATTTGTGCTTGTTTTTCAGTTTCTCATTCTATTTTTATGCATCTGGTAATATAAATTGACTCTTCATTGAAATGAAGGAAAGAGGAATTATGTGTGATTATTTTCAGTTTATAAACATATTTTTCTAAGTAGTAAGATTCCCAAAAATACAGTATGATCTGCCAGATGTGGCAATATCCTGATGCCCTGTTCTGTGTTTGTTTCCCAAACATACATTTAATTAACTTTGATAAAGGAGCAAAAAAAAACCACAAAAAATGGAGTAAGAAAATACTCCCTCAAAATGTGGTGTTGGAGGAGAGGGCGGAGTGATGGTGCAACAGTAGGGCCTTCACCTTGCACGCAGCTGACCCAGTACGAACTGCTGTTCGATTCCCTGGCTTCCCATATGGTCCCCCCAAGCCAGGAGCAATTTCTGAGAGCATAATCTGGAGTAACCCCCGAGCATCACCTGGTGTGGCCCAAAAACCAAAAAAAAAAAAAAATGGTGTTGGGACAACTGGTCAGCCACATGCATAAAAGCAAACTCAGACCTCAACACTCAAGCACAAAGGTCAAAACAAATGTATTACAGACCTTGATATCACACCTGATATCGAGGTTATCAGGTTCTATAAATCATAAGCTTTATAGAAGAAAACATAGGTAAAGCAATTCATGACATTAAGACTAAAGCTTCTTCAAGAAGGAAACACCACTGTCCAAACAAGTGGAAGCAGAGATAAACAAATGGGACTACATTAAACGGAGAAGCTTCTGTCCTCAAAGGAAACAGTAACTAGGTAGGACATAAAGGCCACCCAAGGATTGAGAGAAACTATTCACCCAAATTCTATGAGATAAGGGGCTAATAACTAAGATATTTAAGGTAATGACAGAACTTAACAAATCCCATCAAAGAATGGGGAGAAGAAATCAACAGACATTTTCTCAAAGAAAAAATACAGATGGCTAAAAGCACATGAAAAAATGCTCCATGTCACTAATCATCAGGGTGATATAAATCAAAACAACAACAAGGTATCATTTCATGCCACAGAGACTGGAACACATCACAAAGAAAAAGAACAGTCAGTGCTGGTGGGGATGTGGGGAGAAAGGAACTCTCATTCAGTTCTGGTGGGAATGCTGTCCAGTCCAGCCTTTCTGGAAAACAATATGAATATTCCTCAAGAAACTGAAAATTGAGCTCCCATATAATTCAGCAATATCACTCCTGGGGATATACCCTAAGAATACAGAAACACAATATAAAAATGTCCTCTGCGGGGCCAGAGAGATAGGATGGAGCTAGGGTGTTTGCCTTGCACGAAGAAAGACGGTGGTTCAAATCCCAGCATCCCATATGGTCCCCCAAGTCTGCCAGGAGCGATTTCTGAGCATAGAAATGGGAGTAACCCCTGAGTGCTGCCGGGTGTGACCCAAAAACAAAAACAAAAAACAAAAAAAAAATGTCCTCTGCATGCCTATGTTCATTGCAACAGTAATCTGGAAATAACCTGGGTGTCCAACAACAGATGAGTGGCTAAAGAAACCCTTGTATGTATGTGTATATATATATATATGTATGTATATATATATACATAATGAAATACTATACAGCTATTAGGAAAAGTGAAGTCATGAAATTTTCCTATACATGGATGGACATGAAAACTATTAAACTGAGTTAAATAAGTCAAAGGAAGAGAGATAGACACAGAATAGACTCATTCATCTGTGGAATTTAAGAAAAATAAAAGACTGTATGGTAATAATACCCAGAGACAACGTAGAGTATATTTAATGACTGAAACCCAACTATGAACATTTTTGTAACCAGTGTTTAAATCATTTTTAAAAACCAGCTATAGTTTTTTTTTAATTTTTATTGTGATCATAATGGCTTACATATCTTTCACAGTAGTATTTTAGGTACATATTAACATTGAATCACCAAATTTGTCCTCCCCCCATCCCAGTTCCCTTTCTGAAACCCATATACTGTCATTGGAACTAAAAAGAATAAGAAAAAGGGGAGAATAAAATTTGGTGACAACTACCAAAAAAAGAAAGAAGAGAGAAAAAAAAAAGAAAAGAAAAATGGAAGAAAAAAAATGGACCCGGCAAATAAAAATAAAAATAAATCTCTAAATAATAACCACAAGTGTGAAAAAGAAAGAGAAAAGTGGAAGAACAAAGAGAAGGAAAATAAAGTCAAAAACTAATAAATCAAAACAAAACAAGAAAAAGTATGGGTACTGGAGTGGTAGGGTTTGGCATTCCCCCACATTTTTTTTTTTTTTTGCATAGGCACAGTAAGCATTGGGGAAGAAAGGGGATTCCCGTGGTCTAAGAGATTCAAGGTTTCTCCATCCTTGAAGCATACCATCATGGGATCAACCCCATGACGGGTGGAATAGATGCTCAATCTACAACAAGCTGTAAAGCGGAGAACAGTTGCACTAGCATACTGGGGGGTAGGGGAGGGAGATATGGGATGCATACTGGGAACAGGGGCGGAGGGAGGACAGCACTGGTGGTGGGAATGCCCCTCATTCATTGTCTCTATGTACCATAAATTATGCAGTGAAAGATTTGTAATGCACTTTGGTCACAATAAAAATTTTAAAAAAAGTAAATTAAAATATTCTTTATATTGTTAAAAAAAAAAGAAAGAAAAAGAAAGCCATATACCCCACCGTCACCCCCCAGGCTGCTAGAGTAGGTGGACCCCTCTTTGTCTAGCTTACTATTAGTGGTCATATATCTGTTTGGTCCTGGTACCCTCCCTTGTTTCCCCCTCTATTTAAGAGGCGGAGCTAGATAAATAGAGTTATGTAAAAACCAGCTATAGTTTCTATAAAATTTCTTTTAGAATAGGATAATGTCAACTAACTGGAGGGCCCAGCTCCTGACATGAAGCTCACCACAGAAATCGTTTAGTGCAGTCACAGAAATAATTACACTGAGAACTATCATAACAAAATGTAACTGAATGAGGGAAGTAGAAAGCCTGTCTAGAGTACAGGCCTGTGTGGGGTGGGGAGAAAGGACACTTGGGATATTGGCCATGGGAATGTTGTTGCACTGGTGAAGGATTATATATATATTAATATATATATTATATATATATAATAAAAATCAAAAAAGAAAAGATAAGGCCTCCCAATTCTTACCACAGGCTATGTTCTTTACACTGACTGTATAAAAAGAGGAAGTACAGTAAATGCACCTCATGTACACCTCAACCCAGGCCCTTTGCCTGATCTGTATTGTGAATTGGGGGACAAAAAAAAATGTCAACTAAAATGGCTAACATGGCTGACTTAAATTTAATAGTAAATAAACCTTTCCCATATATAATTACATATTTAATATATATAATGTTTTCTTTTATAATTGCTAGATATTAATTTCCAAATTTTTCCTTAGAGTTTAAGTATCTGGTGGTTTGGTTATTTAATATTTACCTTTGTTTCTAGAAAGTTGTTGCTTTAAGATGCTTAGAAGCATTGCTTTTCCCTGTTTATTTTATTATTTTTAAATTATACTTTATAAATATGATTCTGTATACTTTTAGCTATTGATTAAAACTGGTATAAAATAACTTTATGTAAAAATAATATTCTCTATAGCAAGTCTTTTTTTTCTTAGTCCCCTTAGTAGTAAATTATTCTTTGTTCAATATGTTACTGTTATCTACTTGATTTTTAGTTGTAAATTATGCTAAGGCACTCCTTAGCAAAGTGTTTTGAATAATTAGTAGCCTATCATGTGAATTTTTATTATTTGGACTAGTGACTAAAATGGACATTAATTATTTTGTTGTAAAACAAAGTCTTCTACTTCAAACTCCTCTACTAATGGCTTCAGCAATTTAATGATTTCATTATACTCATTAGCACTGCCATTTATACTAGAATGCCAGCAGTTAACCAAAGAAAGACTGTAACATGACATCATAATTTTAGCATAAATCAAGGAACTCAACAGAGATTATAAAAAAATGCAAAGATTTTTCTTGGAAGATGTTCAAAATCTAATCATGATCAGTAATGCTCTGATTTACAGCATCTCCTGTCTAGTGCTCTCTCATTTAAATGTCCTGTGCCTTTTTTTTAAAGTCAACACTGGAAAGATTTCACATTTAGCTGACATTCAACAGAAATGAAGACATAAACAAAACCCAAATGGTAACTTGACATTCTTAATATCCAAGTTCTTGGGTCAGAGTTTCTAAGCTTATTTAATTTTGTCATGCAAATTGGTTTTCAACCAAAGTCTTAAATCAGACTGAACCTTAGAGAACTGGACAGTAGCTATAAAATAATCTCATCTCATTCTCAGAAATAGAGAGTACGTTTTGATTCAAGGACTTTGGAGTCACTTTTTTTTTGCTTAGAATGCTCTTCCCAAAGTTTCTGACACAATTTTAAGTATCAACTTAAATGTTAACAGCAAATTCATCTGTAATATTATTCCTCATCTATTTGTCTCTTGTTTCAACCATGTCATTTCTATTTACTGAAAATTATCTTAAGTATTTATTTTCTTGACTCATTATCATTGTTGCCTTCTCCACACCAGGATGCAAGTTGTATGAGGACAAGTACACTTATTTTGTTCATTCAGGTTTTCCCACTTCCTTAGAGTCCTGAACAATATAGACCTTAATAAGTAGTTAAATAAATTAAAGACAAAAATGGCTACCTAAAGACAAAATTGTGTCATTCCCTACCTAATACAAATTAATAGTGGGATATGAAAGAGTTACTATATTATTTCTGTAGTTTTCATAGGAATAGAAGCATTAATTGTAAATGAAATGTTCTCAGTGACAAAGAGCTAAATATATATTATAAATAAAATTCCTGAGCTACAGCTATCCTAGTAGTTGTGGTTGTTTGTGATGCTGAACATAATAAAATGCTGACAAACTATCAATATCTCCCAAATTACAAGACTAGGTTGACATTAGTCCACTTCACAAAAGGATTGTTTATTTTTATATTTGGTTACAGTATACCATGATGCATGGGCATCTTATCCCTAGATTGAGTGGCTAAATGTTTATTCCATATCACTTAATAAAAAGACATTGTGTAAAGTACTTTCCCTCAGTATTTATTTTATATCTATTCTTATATATTACTTCATATCTATTATTATTTATTTCCTTCAATTATATTTATATCTATTATGTTTAGGCTTCTGTAATCATAGAAGTTGGTTGTATGCCCATCATAGTTGGGTGCCTTAGATCACATTCAAGATTTTCTCGTTGTCTGAAAACTGGGAAATCTGAGACCATGGCCCCAGAATTCCCAAAGATGAGTGTACTCTTTCTGTCTTACAAACACTCATTCTTCTGGCTCTGCCCTCCCAAGGCAGAGAGAAAGTAAGATTGGAATTAAGCTTTCTGGTCTCTTCCAAAAAGATCAAGAATTCCTTGAGTGCCCAAGACCCATGATCTCATCTAAATCTAATTATATTCCAAGATATCCCCAGATAATATTACTAAGATTAGACCTTCAACATACAAACTTGGGATAATAAAAGCATTCCATCCATAAGGTTTCTTGGGAATATTGTATGATTAAATGCAAAAGCACATGTAAGTTGCTTAAGGCAGACTGCAAGCCTCCTAACATCAGCTATTAAAATAAAGTACTATAAATTTTACAAAGGATATAATAATTACATTGTTTCTGAAATAATATTTGAATATATAGCATAGACTTTACATGTGCATCTAATTTAGTTTAAGAGAAAAATACATGCTAGTCTCATTACTTGACTTTCTGCTTAAAATTCAGTTCACTGCACTTGTTGAAAAGCCATCATTCAGTTTACATTTCTCAGCCAAGGATGATCAAGCTGTGGTTATTTCCTTCTTTAGGGTCAAAGCAAGGGTTGTAGAATGACAAATGGTAAATACCAGCTCTGGGTGGATTTGCTTTGTCTAACTACCTGTGAGCTCAACAGAGCAAAAACATCTTTTCAAAATTGTGTCTTCGCAAGGAATTCACAAATGTTTGCTTAATGATCACCAGCAGTGATGACACACAAATGCCCTTGGAGAGCCCTGGTAATTTTTAGTGGCTGCTCAGGAATTGACAAGAGAAACATGGTAAGCAAAAGTACATGTAAGCGCTATGTAGCAGCAAGTTAGAATCTGTTACTTGAAGAGGTGTGGAGAAAATTCACACATGAACATATGCAACAAAAACTGAGTCTGCAAATTTATTTTTATGAGAAGCTATTTATCATACTAATATGGACAAGGGTCTAGAGGGGAGCTTTGTGTTCCTATAACAACAAGGGAATTCCCGCTGTAATTTCCCCAATATGTGTCTATGCAAAAAAAAAAATTAAAAAATGAGGAAGAAGAAGAAACACAATCCTTTTTTATTTTAAGAAGTTGCTGGTCTGGTTTTTTATTTGTTTGTTTGTTTTCCCCCAAGCTGATGGTTTTGGCTTTTGGTTTTTTTCTTTGTTTATTCTTTTGATAATTTTATTGATACTCCTTTACTGTTTTTTTGTTTCTGCTTTATTTTGTTTTACTTTTTATTCTTTGTTCCCTTCCTTCTTCTAAATGGATATTTATAACACCTACACAGACTCCTCCTAGTTTTTCTCTTTTTTGTTTGCCTTTTTTTGTTTTACTATCTCTTCCCTTGATAGTACCAAGACCAGACATTCCAATGTTCATTTGGTGGAAATAAAAACTGATCAGACATGAATATCAAATCCAAAGTCAACGACAACAGAATCGATACCCAATCTATAACAAGCTGTACAAGGGGGGAACAGTTTCACTAGCATTATGGGGGTAAAAAGGGGAGATGTGGGATACATACTAGGAACAGGGGTGGAGGGAGGACAACACTGGTGGTGGGAATGCTCCTCACTCATTGCCACTATGTGCCTCAAATATTATTGTGAAAGATTTGTAATTCACTTTTTTGTTTGTTTGTTTTTGAGCCACACCCGGTAACACTCAGGAGTTACTCTTGGCTGTGCACTCAGAAGTTGCTCCTGGCTTGGGGGACCATATGGGACACCGGGGGATAGAACCACGGTCCGTCCAAGGCTAGCGCAGGCAAGGCAGGCACCTTACCTCTAGCGCCACTGCCCGGCCCCTGTAATTCACTTTGATCACAATAAAAATTAAAAATAAATAAGTAAAAAAGAAACCTTATGAAAAATTTAAAAAATAAATATGAGACTAATTTAGATAAGATAAAACTGAAATACAAGATTAAAAAAATATAAAAATAAAAATACCGCGGAATCCTAACAAGAACTTCTGTGTGTAGTATCAAAAGTAAGTTTATTTAGGGGCCAGAGCGATAACACAGAGGCAGGGCATTTGCCTTGCCTGTGGCTGACCCAGGATAGACCTGGGTTCTATCCCCAGCATCTCATATGGTCCCCCAAGCAGGAGCGATTTCTGAGTGCAGAGCCATGAGTAAATCCTGAGTGTAACCAGGTGTGGCCCCAAAACCAAAAAAAAATTAATTGTTTTCTAATTTGTAATGAACATATATAAATTTTACATTGAAAAAAAAAACACACACATTATATTTTAATCCCATATCAACTTCCTAAATCAAACAAGACTTTATTTGGAGAACCATTAAAATATGGGTATTTCACATTACCAAATAGTTTTCCATTGTTCTGAATATTGATGGTCATGTGGCAGGTAGATAGGAGTCCTGGTAAAGAGTGCTTCAGAAATTAATAAAACTAATAATATTCTTGTCCAAGGGCATAAGGATCACAACCTTTAAGATGCAAATACTGTGCTCTTAGATAATGGAGGAAATGAGACAAGATCAATGTAGAAGAATGGCCACTCAGAAAAAGAGACATTAGAAGAGAATCAAGAGTCCAAGAGCCTCAGGACAATGTCCAGATTACCTTTTACATATGTAGAGAACTCTAAGTCCAGGCAATTTGGAGACCACCAAGGAGAGAGGCAGTACTGTAAATGCGAGGGAGTTTATAGTATGCTGGGGTCCAACATCTCCTAAGAAATGAGGACCCTGAGAATGGCTCACAGGCCAAATTTAAAGGGTACCTAGGGCTTAGTCCAGGGGATTCCTGCCTCTGGGTATCTATCTTTTAAAATTATTGGTCCTTAGTACAAGATTGGACGAGGATTGGCTGTAGTTCAAATCTAGCATCAGACAGATTGCTGGGTGGACTCTGCGCCCCAGATCCTGTGAGTAGTGTGAGTTGCTGTCCGTTGCTACAGACCTAGGGCGAGGTTGTCATCTGGCTGGCTGTCAGCTGTTGTTTAGCTTTATATGGATGTATTTCCTGGCACTTATCCCTAGGGTCTGGTTCCAGGAACTGGCTAGTCTTCTGGGCCTAGTCTTTTTACCTTAAAACTGCAGCCTGTCAAAGCTGCCCTTGGGTTCACAGCAAAGTCAGGTTTATAGCAGTTAACTTCCTTAAGCAAGTAGAGTACAGAAGCCAAAGCAATGTTTTCTGTAAAGGCACACCATTTTCTAACCTCAATATTTTGTTTACAGTTAATTCTAAATCTTAGATCCTAACAAAAGGTGATGATCTTGGAACACCAGTTTAAAAAATGGGTCTGCAATTTCCTTTTCCTACCAAAAAATAAACCAAAAAACAAAACAAAACAAAACAAAAATTCTCTGCTGAGTTCAGAGCTTCCAAATAGCTCAGGAGGTATGGACCAATTCCTGAGCTGGGCAGAAAAATGAATTTCAAGTACAATTTGACAGCTGCCTTGTGGGACCTATGGGATGTAAGCTTCCCTGCCAAGTAGATGTGGAAGCACCATTTTCTCTAGGCTACCTCTCATGCCTCACTTTACTCAATTCACCCTCTAAGGGAGATCGCCAGAAATCAGGGAATCAGCCTCAGAGGAACAAATTACCTGGGAAAACCTACTTCTGTTGGAAAACATCTCCAAACTACAAGCTTCAGGTTTAGATCAGAAATGCCAAAAGAAAAAAGACAAATATCTATTTATGTGGCATATATCCTAAAACACGTAATATGTATTGTAGTTCTGTGCTGGAGGTTTTTTAGAAACTAAAAATACCAAGTTTCAAACAACACTTCTCATGAAATTTTTAGTCTACGAATAGGGAGATTTGTGCAATAAGATAAACAGAATGAAATGAGGAGAGAGATATGAAAAGTATGAAAAGATCTAATGAATCTGGTTGAGAACAGAAAATAAGATGAAGTCAAGAAGGGCATTAAAGAAGACTGAGATTAAAGGAATTTTGAAAAGTCTTCATTCTTCAAATAGACTAAATTAGGAAAGGTCAAAGTAGGGAAATAAAAGAACAAAAAGTGTCTTGATCAAAAATATGTCTTTCTTTTTTTAATAAGTCAACATTCTCTGTCTCCTTAGAGCCAGAAGAGGGTTCTAATCAATGATTGATGCAAGAGAAAGCAAAAGAAAATGTCATTTGTTTCTAATACATATAACTTTTCTATAGAAAGAGAAAGCTAAACCTCTAAAGCTGGAAGCCAGCAATTTAAAAAACTCTGTTGTTGCTTATTAAATAATCTCTGGAACAAATTTATTTTTTTACTAAATTTTTCATTCATTTCACTTCACTTCACAGTCATTATTTGTCAATATTGGTGATGATGGTTGCCAAAATTAAGTCCTGTAACTCCCCAAAGTTTGAGAAAACCATTCTCTTTTTAATTATCTTTGAAATAATAAACGACCCAAGGCATTGGTGTCCTCATTTACAAAAATAAGCTAAGACAGCTTTAAGTTTTGTGAGAAACATACGGAAATGTGCATCATGATATGAAAAATGCCAGAACCTCCATTTCATCCTCTTTAAATTTAGAGCAAATGATAGTCATTAAAAAAGATGTAGTTGCTACCAGACAACAGCATGAATATCCAGGGTTGTTTTCCTTGTCTTTCAAACTGAACTTATCCTTAGCATATTTATGTTAGAATCCAATGAACAAAACAAAGAAGCTTCCCATTAAAGGTGGACAACATGGTTTTTGGGTGAATAGTTTTTCCATTTTCTGAGTGACTATTGTGTCCTAGCCACTGTTTCCTTTATGCTGCAGAAGCTTCTCAATTTAATGTAGTCCCATTTGTCTATATCTCCTTCCACTCGCTCAGAGAGTAGTAATTTCTCCTTGAAGATGCCTTTAGTCTCAATGTCAGAGTGTTTTAGCTGTTTTCTTCTATCTATTTTATAGTTTCAGGACTAATATCAAGGAATTTAACCCATTTTGATTTGACCTTTGTAAATAGTGTTAGATAGTGGCCTATGGTTTGGTTTATTTTTGCAAGTGGCTGACCAGTTGTCCAAACACCATTTGTTGAAGAGGCTTTCCTTACCCCACTTTGCATTTTTACCCCCTTATCAAATACTAATCGATTACATATTTGAGATTCATTTTCAGGATACTCAAGTCTTTGCCTGGTCTCACACTCAGCTGAATTCTAAATACCTCCTCCCAACTCCACCCAAAACCAATAGGCAGCTGGGTCTGGTTCATGTACCCTTTTCAGTGGTAACTCCAGTCTCTGGCCATAGCTCATGGCCCCTCTTTCTTTTACCCATGTGGGGATGAGGACAGGACCCAGAGGAGAAAGATGAAAAGGTGCTCTCTGACCCATATATTCCAATAACTCTTCATTAACTCTCCCAACTCCTTTCTATATTCACTCTAAAGTCTTAGACACATCCAGAGGAAGGAGTAGAATAGAAAGTCAGCACATGGGCTGAAATGATAGCATTGTGACAGGGTGTTTGCCTTGCATGTGGAACGCCTGAGAGAGACCCAGGTTCAATTCTAGGCATACCATATGGTTCTGAGTCTGCCTGGAGCTTTTTCTGATTGAGTGCAAAGCAAGGAGTAACCCTGAGTCCTGTGGGTGTGACCCAAAATAATCAAAAAAAGAAAAGAAAAAAAAAAGAAAGAAAGTCAGCACACATTTCTATAGTATTTTCATTTACTAAAATAATTTATATATTTTAATTAGAAATATAGTTTTTAATTAAGTATATAATCACAAAGTTTAGATGTCAAGACATGGGTTTCTTCTGAAAGCTAAAATGACTTAAAAACAAATGAACTTAAATGATGCTTAAATAATAAATTAAGAAATTTAGGGGCCGGAAAGATAGCATGAAGGTATGGCGTTTGCCTTGCATACAGAAAGACAGTGGTTCGAATCCCGGCATCCCACATGGTTCCCCGAGCCTGCCAGGTGTGATTTCTGAGCGTAGAGCCAGGAGTACCCCCTGAGCACTGCCAGGTGTGACCCAAAAAAACAAACAAGCAAAAAAAGAAATTTAAGTTTTCTTGTTTTAAGTAATCAAATGTCTACTATCTTTATGTTAACATGATCTTTTAGTGGTTAATTTCTACATAAAGTCCAAGGTTAATTTATGCCATTAATATAATAAGCAGAGAGAGGCCAGAGCAGTAGCACTGTGGGTAGGATGTTTGCTTTGCCTGCAGTCAACCAGGTTGGATTCCCAGCATCCCATATGTACTCCCTATCCTGCCAGTAGTAATTTCTGAACACAGTGTCAGGACTAATTCCTGAGCACCATCAGGTATGGCCCAGAGTACAAAGCAAAAGCGTAAGCAGAGGGTGTTTTGTTTCTTTAAATGCTGTCAGAATGCACTTTAACAAGATACAAAAGATGACAAGCTAAAGAAACAGTGATGTCTATAAAATTAAGGTAAGCTGAAAAGTTACTGTTTTATCCTAAATTAATACATAAAATAACCTTTTTATTGGTTTCATAGTATTTCAGAAAACAACTTTTTATTTTTATATATTTGCTTTTACTGTGGAATCCTTTTTATATATTTGCTTTTACTGTGGAATCCTTTTTTACAGTCAGAATGTTGCAGAAAACATACTTAGCATATTTTTGAAGGCACCCTACAGGAAGAGAAAGAGTTTCCAGTTATGACAATTTTAGAAATGCTTTTGGTTTATGTTTGTTGTGCCATACCTGGAGATGCTCAGGGATCACTAGTGACAATGTTCAGAAAACCATAGTGATGCCAGGAATCAAACACTTTAATTTTTATATTATCCTTCTGGTCCTTGAAAAGAAATGTTTTTCTTGTTTGTTTGTTCCACAACTAGCAGTGCTCAGGTCTTATTCCAGGCTTTGTACTCATGAATTACTCCTGATGGTGCTGGGTAAGGGGTGGTGGTGAGATGATGAGATAATGGGGATCAAACAAGAGTCAGCTTCAAGCAACTATTACCATATCTACTCTACTATATCCCTGAAGAAAATCTTTCTATATTTCTTTTTTTTTTAATTAAAACACTGTGATACAACAGAACTTTTGATAAACTATTAATGTCTCAAATTTTAGTTAGTCGTCCCACTCTTTCCAGTCAATAACTACTTAAGTGTGTAATATTATTTATAAACACATGTATAAATTATGTTCCGATTATTTATGCTATATCTTTAACTAAAACTCATTTCTGTCAAGGCATCTTGATATGGGCTACTGTTTCTAAATCTTCTTTATGGTCTATATAGTTTTATTCCAATAACAGATTTAGCATTTTCAGCACTGCTCTTTGCTCTCCCAAACTTTTCTGTAGAATAGATAGATATTTATAGAGGGTTCAATTCACTGCAGTGATGGAATTTGCAGGTAACACTTTCTGTTTAACATTCTAAAATGCTCAGGGACATTTTAAATGAAGTTTTAAAGGGGAGTAATTATATATTGCCTATTAGGATAGAATTTTAAAGCTAATCACATATTTATTTCTTCTTAGTTACTGAACCATAGAAACACCTAAACAAGCAATTTGTAGTTATTCAACTTGAATAGCTATCTTATTAACACTTCAAAGCATAGAAGAAAAATCTTTCTTAAAACCAAAGATAAAATTGAAGAAAATACTTCAATATCTAATGGAGCCCATGTATTTAATAAACACAGTATGTTCTCTAACTGATTTGTTTTCCTTTTCTTTTTTCCTCCACCCACCTTGTTTTCCTTTTCTCACAAAATGTATACATCGAATTATAGATGTTACATTTAGTGATTTACTTAACACCTATTTTTATTTCATTAACGTGTTCCTTTAATTCTTTTTACATCTTCAGTCTTTATTTGAGACACAAATGATTTCACCTTTTAGAAACTTGAAATTAGTGTAATTGAGAATTCCAATACTTTCTTTTTCTCTTGATTTCTTTGGAGGAGAAGGATCTGAGATATATCAGTCCTCTGCTTTACAAATATTCCTAATAAGTATGCACTTGTAAAACAATCATCCAAGTGATTTAAGTTAACTTTTGGAGAAAATGTTTATTTAATATACCATGGCTTAATTGCAATGTTTACTCTCTAAATATTACACCTATCTATGTAATCTCTGAATGCATAACTAACCCATACACAGAGCATCTCAAATTAGTGATTGACCAGTATATAGTGCAAGTTTTTCACTTCAAATGCCTATTTCCTCTACCACTTTTCAGCTGTTTTAATATTTGAGAATTAGAAGAGATATCTATGATTAAACTTTTCTTAAGGTAATAGGTCTGAATATAAAGTAAAGATGAAAGCACGATAGCAGAGTTTATTTTGTAGAATAGCCCCAGTTTTGCTATTTATCAATACCACCAATGCTCCATGTGTTTTTATAACAAGCTGTATCTCTCTGTACTTTAGGAATTTTATTTTTTGTTTTCTTGTGGGCTACACTCTAGTGGTGCTCAAGGCTTACTCCTGACTCTGTGTTTAAGAATCACTCTAGGTAGACAATATGTTATACAAGGGATCAGTGAGTCATGCAAGGCAAGTATCTCAGCCTCTGTAGTATCTCTCCAGTTTATTTTTTTGTTATTTATAGAAGCATTTATATCTACAATAAATTAGAAAGTAAAAAGATAGTTCTAAACTATTGAAAAACACAATTCCAGCTACTGAATCACTAAATTTTAAACAATGTAGTTACTGTTCAGTTTCACAGTTTCTTACAGAGATTAGAAATCAGTACTCATATGTAAATAAACCTACTAAAAAGTTTTCTGCAAAGACCTCTTGTAATTCCGAACCAAGGCATTGCCCATACACTCGCAATTCCCTTAAGAATTTAAGAGATAGCGGGCAATATTCTTGAGGGAATAGAATTTTCATAGCCCATTCATGTCAGTCACTCATATACGCTCCCTTCTTCATTTTGTTCTGAATACTAGTCACGAAACAAAGTCAAATTAAAAGGAAAAAAAGGAATACCAGCAAAATAAACTCAAACCATACCACATATGTGCAAAATAGATTTAATTTTTTCAAGATAGATTTATACTTTGCTCAAAATAAACTCCCTGAATAGTAAAAGAAAAAAAGTCTACATTTCATATAGGTAATCTTTAAATATTATCCTAAAACAATTCTAAAGAGTACTTTTTGGTGAAGATTTGATCTCTTAGATTTTCACATTTCCTCTTCTAGTCTCATAAAGGCTTGTGGCTTAGGTGACCTTACATAAAAAGAATTTAAAAAAAAACTTACATGTCCTCCCTAGTTCGCTGATACCTTTGGTTTCCATGGTGATGTTCTTTGTTCCCTGGCTACAGCTCACCATGCTGGGATAAAGCTAGTTGCTTCTATGATTCCTACTCCATAATTTTTTGTTTTAAACTCTTAAAGTCTGACCTTGGCTAATGTAGTCCATCTCTATAAGATCTAATCCTCAGACCTTATTTGAACCCCATGTATTTTGATCCCCAGAAATTCTTAGTTTATTTACTAAGAATATTTAAAACTTGTAGCACATCAAGCAATGACAAGCAATGTTGCTGCTCCTGTGGGTTTTTTTTTTTTTTTTGGTCTTTGCTTGGTGTTTTTTTTTGTTTGTTTGTTTGTTTTTCCTTTCTTTCTCCTTTCTTCTTCTGAACTAATATTTATAGCCTCTAGTTGGATCCTCCCAGAGTTTTTTTTTTCTTTATTTCTCTTCTTTTATTTTATTTTCCCAACAGAACCACTGTACTTGCACCATCTTGTTCTCCCTCATAACTTGAGGGGGAAAAAATAGATGGGATCAGGAACAACCAGTCATATGAACATTGAGTGGAAATAAAAGATGATCAGACTTAAGCACCACATCCAAAGTCAACAACACAGAATCGATACCCAATCTACAGCAAGCTATACACAAAGGAGACCTCTTACTCTAGCAGTCCAAGGGGCAAAGCAGGGAGGTACGAAATGCATACTGGGAACAGGAGTGGGGGGAGGACAATACTGGTGGTGGGAATGGCCCTAATTCTTTGTCACTATGTACCTTAAATATAACTATGAAAATCTTGTAATTCACATTAATCACAATAAAAATTATTTAAAAAAAATGTAGCTCATCCCTATCATACCAATCTGCTGATGAGAACCTAGTTCTAATGGAATATAAAGGATCTCCAAAGTGTAAAAGACCTTTCATGTTTCCAATCCCTTTTAAAATAGTTTTAACTTCATTATGATAATTTATTTCCACTTTCATGACCATCATCTCTTTAGACAATGGGATGTCCATAGACTTGCAAAGAAAGTGTCAAGTTGCAAAAAAAAAGTCAAAGCATATTGATCTGTAAATCAATATGTTAAATAGTTATTTATATAGTTAATATATTATATATTTAAAACTATATAAATATCTGAGGCAAACTATCACATCATATATCTTCCCCTTCTTTTGGGTACTGAAGGATTTGAGGTCACATCCGTGGTATTCAGGGGTTACTATTGATTCTGCACTCCTGGTGGTATTTGGAGAATCAGATGGGATGCTGAAAATCGAATCTGGGTCAGTAGAATGTAGAAAAATTAAACTACCTACTACACTATCTCTCCAGGTCCTGTCTCCCACTTTTTTTTTCCAATTCAACTAGCTACAATTTACATGAATAAATTATGATATTAGCATTTTAGAGCATAGTTGTTTTCTTTCTTTTTTTCCTATTTTCTTGTGTCTTTTTCTTCAACAATAACACTTGTTTTGTAAGATCTTTTTAAAGGCATATATTTTTAGAGAAAAAAAGCTGTGTTAATACATTTTTATTTTTTAGGTATATTTAAACTAATTATTTGTTTGTTTTTATTGAGTTTTGACTTCTGAGACTAGGCAGCAAATATCTTTAATGTGTCCTAATCTGTCTCAGACCCCTTGTTTATTTCTATTCAGTGCAACATGTTCAGCCTCATGGCTATTGCAATAAAATGAATGAAAGAGTATGGAGATTTTTTTTAACTTATAAACTAATTTTGTGGAGCCAGAGTGATAGCACAGCTGTAGGGCTTTTGCCTTACACACTGCTGACTCAGGATGGACCTCTGTTCGATTCCCTGCAACTCATATGGTCCTCAAAGCCAGGAGCTATTTCTGAGCTCATAGCCAGGAGTAACCCAAGAGCGTCACTGAGTGTGCCCCCACAAGAAAAAAAAATGGAAACTAGGTTTGCTAGGACTGCTGTACCACTGTTTGAGATAACATAGATAGCAGAGTGTTGCTTCACTATCTGGAAATTAGAAGTTCAAGATCATGGTTTTCACTGTTTGCTCCTTCTACGAGCTTGAAGGTGATTCTGTTCCTAGTCTTTCTAGTGGTTTCTTAGCCATATTTGATCTGATTTGACTTATAGCTATATGCATTCTTCACCTTTTATTCACTACCCAATCTGCTTTAAAGAAAATATATACCACAATATCCAGTGAAAGAATTTTAGAGCTGGGGAGATAGAACAGCAGTAGGGCAATTGCCTTTCATGTTTGATCTGGGATGGACCCAAATTTGATTCCCAGCATTCCATTTGGTCCCCTGAGCCTGCCAGGAGCAATTTCTGAGCAGAGTTAGGAATAACTCCTGAGTGCTGCTGGATGTGGCCAAAAACAAACAAACAAAGCAAAACAAAAAAAAAAGAAAAGAAAAAGAAAGAATTTTAGAGGACGAGTAATATTGTTACTACAAAATGGCCTTAGTTCCTGTGACAGTTCTTGAATTTTGTACATAAAATGAATATACACAGCTGCCAATACTTCTGATATAAATGTTGATTATTATCGTTTTAATTGGGTTTGCATCTGCTGCAGGCTGCAAAATCCAAGCATCTCTTTCTGCTTCTAGCATATAACCAAGTCCTATCCCTTGCTTGTTTCCTTCTCTGGTGAATGATTTCATTTTGTCTGGTCTTCCCTGCTTCCCTTCTCCTACAATGTACAATGACCTTGTCCAGATCTGAACTTAAAGTCTGTTGCTGAAATCTGGGAACTTATGTCCCCTGGTCGATGTCACTGCTTTTTGTTCTTTGTTTCCTAACAATGTATGTGTCGGTGAGAACTACTGCCTTTCCTGAAACTCAGGCACATGTGAGGAGTTAAAGAGAAGCTGTCTGGGTGCAATCACAGGGTCAAATACCAAATTATTTGCCTGCGTTTCCCTTTGATAGATTCTTACTCCCACCCCTTACCAGTTTCCATTATCTCTCTGTCAATCTGTCATGTTGGCTGGATTTAATATGATAAATTGCCTTTTTTAGATCTCCTGGTGCCCTTTCACTCCTCCCTCACCTCCTCCACAGTAGCAGAGGGAAGTCACCAGGCAAATAGGCTGAGAAATAACTTCCTTGGTCACTTTGCCTTCATTAATACAGAGGTTATTGCATACATATGGATCTGGATACTGATGGTGTAAGAAAGGTTTCAGTTGATATTCTTATTTATGTCTGAAATACTCTAGGAGTGACATTGGCCTCTCTTCCTGCTGTCTCCATGGTGACAAAAACTCTGCATCTTGTATCAGGGCTCTGCTCTTGAATGGATCTTGTATACAAGGTTTGCTCCATGAATGAGACCTTAGCATATTAGTAAAATTCAGAACTGCACATTTTCTTAATCAGATTTTAGCTAGTATTTTAATTGATTTCTTGATATGGTTGTTCTCTCAATAATTTTATAGCGACAACATTTAGAGGCTTTGGCTTTGTTCCTTTTGTCTGTTTTTCTATTTGCTTGGGTGCCACACCCATCTGTGCTTAGGGTGTATTTTTTACTTCAGAATCATTCCTGACGGTGCTGGGGAGTGAATTTAGGATTAACTTTCCTGTTGTGCTTTCTTTTGGGTCCTTTATTCTCTTTAAGAAGGACAAATCTGGGTGCAGAGTGAAAGCACAGCAGTAAGGCATTTGCATTGCATGCTGCTAACCTGGGACAGACCCAGGTTCAATCCCCAGCAACCCATAAGATTCCCTGAGCTGCCAGGAGTAATTTCTGAGTTCAGAGACAAGAGTAAGCTCTGAACATGGCCAGGTATGCCCCCACAAAAAAAAAAAAAAAAAAAAAAGAAGGAAAAATTTTATGAAATGATTACGAGAGGTTACCTCAGATGCAGTAAGTGACAATACTTCAGTATAAGGAATATTATCCTATTTTCCTAGTATTTGATTGCTAGATAATTCCTATATTTTTAAAATAATTTTTATTGTGATCAAAGTGAATTACAAGTCTTTCACAGTATTATTTAAGGTACATTGTGACACTGAATTAGGGCCATTCCCATCACCAGTGCTGTCCTCACCTCCACCCCTGTTCCCAGTATGCATCCATACCTCCTCCCTTTGCCCCCTGGACTGCTAGTGGAAACAGGTCCCCTTGTGTATATCTTGTTATAGATAGAGTATCAACTCTGGTATCACTGACTTTGGGTTTGGTGCTTAAGACTGATCTTTTTTTTATTTTCAATCAATGTTCATATGACTGGTTGCTCCTGGTACAATCCATTTTTCCCCCTTAATTTATGAAGGAGAACAAAATGATTCAAGTTCTGTTTGGGGGGGGAAGCCATGAGGAGGTCTGTCTAGAGGAAATAATATCAATGTTTTAAAAAGAAAGGGAAAATAAAAACAAAAAACATAAACAAGCAAAGCAAGCAATGACAAAAAACATGACAGCAGCAAAAAAAATCATCAACAAAACTACAACCACAAGGGGGAAAATGGAAGGGAAATAAAAAGAGAGGAAAAGAAAATAAAAAATAATAAAGGAGAAACTGTTTTGTCAAGGCTTTTGTTTTTGTTTTGTTTGTTTGTTTTTGTTTTGTTTTTACATAGGCACAATAAGCATTGGGGAATTAGAAAGGAAATTCTTTGGCCAAACTCCTCCTGAAGAATTCTTAATACTGCTCTGGCACCAACTTGAGCCAGGTTGATACAACATCCTGACAATGAGGAAATAGCAACAACTTGATCCAAGAGCTGGTTGCTCTACCTCATCATCTAATGGTGAGACACACTGTCCTTTGATCTGTGCAAAAACAAGGATCACTAAAGAAAACTGACTTTCACAACTGCGACTAGACAGAACTTTTTCTGGAACCAATAAGAAAGATCCTAACCTAAGCTTTGGCTTAGGATCTGTACAAAAACCAAGATCTCTAATTCCAGAGATCTGACTTTGACAACTACGACTGAGCAGAACTTCAGGAAAACCAAGGGAAGACTCCCTTAGGCTCTGTCCTAGAATCTGTGCAAAAGCCAAGATCACTAATTACAGAAGACTGATTACAACAAACGTGACTGAGAAGAACTTCTAAACCATAAAGCAAGACTCTATCCTAGACTTCATTCTATAACCTGTTGAAATATCAAGATCTCTAGCTACAGAGAACTTATTTTGTCATCCACAACAGAGAAGAATGTTTCCTGGCACCATAAAAAAAAAAACCTTGGGTTTCAATAATGAGCTTATATGGAGCCTGTAGTTGTTCCCCTGATAGTAAGTTTCAAGGGTGGAGAAACTCTGTATTTCTTAGATATATATTTTTTGTTTTGTTTTGTGTTTTGAATTTTAGACATTTATTTTTAAGAAAATTTTGTAAAGTAGCACTCAACACTGCTTTGTTTTTATAAATAAATAAATTTTATTTGAATCACGATAAAATACACAGTTGTAAAGTTGTTCATGATTGAGTTAAAGTCACACAATGTCCAACCAGTCATACAATCCCTTCACCAGTGTGTATTTTTTCCACTACCAGTTTCCCACTTTCCCTCCTGACTTCTCCATTGCACTCCTCAGCCTACCTCTATGTCAATCATTTTCTTCTCTATTTCTCTCCCTCCCTCACTTCCATCCTTCTTTCTTTTCAGACACCATAGTTTGAAATATTGTTGTTGAAGTACACAAAAGTCAAATCAAAATGAAAGATGAACTAAAAACCTTGATATCAGACCTGGACCCATAAGGTACAGAGAAAAACAATTAGGCATCTCCAAGCATGAAAAACCACTGGGCAAATAGAAGCAAAGATAAACAAATAGGACTACACAAAATGGAGACACTTCTATGCCTCAAAGAAAATGGTGAAAAAGATTACCCATGAAATGGGAGAAATTATTCACTCAATAGCCACCTGATGAGGGGTTAATATATATAATCTATAAGGCACTGGTAGAGCTTAACAAAACATAAATCAATTCCATCAAAAATGGTGAGAAGATATAAACAGAAACTTCATCAAAGAAGAAATACAGATGACCCAAAGGTACATAAGAAATACTTCACATCACTAATCTTAAGGGAGATGCCAATCAAAACAACAATAATATATCATCTCACACCACAGAAGCTGGCACACATCATAGAAAAAACAACCAGTGCTGATACAGATGCAAGGATAAAGGGATTTTCATTCACTATAGGTGGGAATGTAGACTGGTACAGCCATTAAACAATATTGGCATTCATCAAAAGACTAGAAATTGAGCTTCCATATGACAATAGAGGTCCCAAAAAACATAATGCAGAAAATACATCTGCATTCCTATGTACAATGCATCACAATTCACAATAACCAGAAACTGAGAATAACCCTAGTGTCTAAGAACAGATGAGTGGATAAAGAAATCCTTTCTTTGTCTTTTACTTTTAAAATGCATGTACTCTTATTCTTAGACCAAAGGTTATATTTTCCAGTATAAGACCTGAAATCAGTGACACTCTGATAAATGACTCTGAAGAAAGTAAGCCATGCAAAATGCAAACAGTTCTAATTAATGAAATTTTCCAATTTATGCAGAGCTCAGAACAGAAACCAAACATAGATCTCACACATTGGTTTGAATGTGAAATCTTTTATTTTTTGGTATATTATTACAATATCAGAGCTATTATCAGTGTGTTATTGAGAAACTTTTCCAAGTCTTGGTTTTCTTGAAAACCTTTAGTGAGGACAAAGAAATGGTAAAAAAATTCTATATATATATATATATATATATATATATATATATATATCAATGCAATCATATATACATAAAATCAATTGTATGCTTAAATAACTAAAGAAAACCTTTATAACCTTTTCATCGTGTGTCTCCAGTAGGCCTGCTCCAAGGCAGAATTAGATGTACAAGAAATTTATTGAGTAAAACACCTATAAATTAAATAGAAAAGTAGATTAATTTAATTAATTTAATTAAATAGAAAAGTAATAAATTTTAACAAAGCTTTACATCAGGTGTTCTTAAATTTTTTAAGCTGGAAGCCAGTTCATTATATTTCATACCATTGAAAGGGCTGAAATGTCCTTTGGTTTTTGTTTTTTTTTTTTAAGAAAAAACTCTGAACAAATTCCTATGCATGTTGCACATGACTTATTTTGAAGTAAAAACAAAACAAAATAAACAAACACAATATTTAAAATGAAGAACAAGTACAATTAAATTAGCAAATTTACTAGTATTTCAATGAGAATTATAGACCTGCTTTTGGTGGGCAAAGTTTGAGGATCCCTGCCAGAGACCGAGAGAAGGAGTCAAGAGTCAGAGAAGGGGAGTCAGAGAGTGCCATGCACATCCCACACATAAGCATTGTGGCCCTCTAAGCAGGATAGGCAGCAGGGGCAAAAACAACCAACGGGTCAGATAAATGTCCTAGTAGTGTGCATGTGGCCTGAGGGTTGTAACTTGGGGATCCCTACAGTTTAGATCAGGGGTTCTCAAACTTTTTAAACAGGGGGCCAGTTCACTGTCCTTCAGACTGTTGGAGGGCCAGATTATAGTAAAAACAAAAATTATGAACAAATTTCTATGCACACTGCATTTATCTTATTTAGAAGTGAAGAAACAAAATGGGAATAAATACAACTGTGGCCCGCAGGCCGTAGTTTGAGGACCATTGGTTTAGATCATGGGACAAGTCAGACTATCAGATTGATGGTAGGCAGAATGACTGGCTAGAAAACATCAAGGCATAAAGTAGCTCTGAGAACATCTTGACCAATTCCAACAAAGTATAGCTGTCTTCTAATTAACGGAGACTTTTATGGACTGAACTGACTCATCCCATTCTGGATAGAGCCATTAACAGAGAGTAGACCATGAACAGAGTGGAAGTTATGTTGGATGTTCCCAGTAGCTTCCATTTCAAGGGATATATGTTAGACATTCCTCCATGGCTACTTTTCAATTTAGGTGTAAAAATTATGAACTCTATGAGACTGAATGTTTTTTCTTTACTGATACATTGCCAGTGGTTTGAATAGTAGCAGATAGTGGTATTCTCATTGAATGCATTAATTATACCACATATTGATATATTCCTTCGTGTTGATTCATACAGCTTCTAGAAATGACTATTTAGTAGTTTTTGTTTATTTGTTTTTTTAAGAACAAAAGTCTTTTGTTTACTTGTTTCAATATAAGCACAAGAAATATGCTTTCTCCTTGAGAAATTAGTCCCAGTTTCTCAAGAGACTGACACTATTACAATGAAATGCCAATGTCATTTACAGGCTTTAATATGAAGTACAAACTAATGAAATACATTTTGTATAGTAAAGAGGAAGAAAAAGCCTGAAACTGGAAGATAATTTATGGGTTTTTAAGTGTATTTTATGAGATTTACATATATTTTTGTCTTTTACATAAATAAAAAAATTCAAGTTAAGACATAATTCTCATATTATCTTGAGCCTCTCTGTCTTCTCTGTGATAGTTCCTAACCTTCTTTGAAAGTAGGCAATTATTATTTCAACCCTCTTATTTTACACCAATAATAGAAAAACTCTTTAATATTATTCTGAGAATATGTTCTCTAAAGGAAATATGCTGGATTTATTCATTCTAATTAAGCCATCCCCTTGCTTCCTAATTTAAATTTTGAATAATTTAAATACATTTTAAAATACAACTATGTAATTGTTATTATTTCTAAATACTCACAAATTTTAATATTGGGATCCATGTAATTAATTGACATTCATTAACAGTTGTTCTTTTAAAATTTATTCCCTATGATTGCTGTTATACTCACATGATTTTTCAAGTATTTTTAATTTCTTAATATACTAGGACTGTAGTTGAAAGACTATTTCAAAGTTTTTGTCTCTTATGAAATGTATTCTGTGGAGGCATTCTAGAAATAATTTAATGTTTTTCTCTTCCATTTTAGCCTGCCTTCTCTACTTTTTAACTTTTTTCTGTGTTTTATTAAAGGAGTCATACCTTGCAGTGCTCAGGACTTACACCTGATTTTGCACTCAGAAGTCACTCTTTGAGGAGTTTTCAGGACCTTATGGGTTGCCAGGGATTGAACCCAGATTGGCTGCATAGCCAGAGACATGCTCTACCTATTCTATTATTGTTTTGGCTTCCCACTCTTACAGTTTTTTAATAAAATATTTTATATTACCTATATAAAACCATATAGAAAAATGTGTTTTCTTATCACTCTTGGAAATAAATTTAAATATTTTTTAAATTTAGGAAAGATAAAATCTATTTTAAATAAAAGCATATATACATATGTAGTTCACAATCTTAATATATTAAAAATCAGTTTTATTATTTTGCCAATTTGAGTTAGAAGTACTTCAGGTATTTCATCTATGGGAACCTCAATATATACTTCTGAAATACTAATATTAAGAAACAACCTGAGCAGTTCTCATCTCAAATACTATATAAGAAATAAATCTAGCTAGTGAATAATTTTGTCTAATGGTAGCTTTGGATTCATGTCATAGAAAAAATGTGTCCTATTT
Organism: Suncus etruscus; assembly: GCF_024139225.1. Classification (NCBI taxonomy): domain Eukaryota; kingdom Metazoa; phylum Chordata; class Mammalia; order Eulipotyphla; family Soricidae; genus Suncus; species Suncus etruscus. The sequence goes on along the minus strand of NC_064857.1, from coordinate 17,809,178 downwards.
ACAAACCTAAGAAGATATGTTAACAAATGAATTTCCTCTCCTCTTTCTAGCCAACATGCTCTCCTGACTGAGGAAGATCTGAAAACTTTAGGGGCATGTGAGCCATGGTTAAAGAAGCACCCAGGAAGTTAGGGTAATGCTGGTGGCCTGCATCAGCAAAGGGACAATTTTGACAGAAATAATTCGGGGGAGGGGAGGCACAGAGAGTTAGCACAGTCGTAGGGCATCTGCCTTGCATGCGGCCAATCTGGGAAGGACCTGGTTTGATTCCTGGCATCCCACATGACCCCCTGAGCTTGCCAGAAGCTATTTCTGAGACAGGAGTAACCCCTGAGTATCGCCAGGTGTGGTCTCAAAACTAATTAATAAATAAATAAAAGGAAAAAAGAAAATAATTCAGAATACTTTAAGAAACAAAGTGTCTGCCTGTCAATTTTAATGAACTATGGGCCTTGGTCAGTGAGCAGACACATGTAAATGTTGCCCAAAACAAGACTGGGGCAACCAGATCATTGATATGGAGTGGCCTGGCTACTATAAAGTTCTGTGGGAGAAAATACCCCTGACAAAATTTGTCATTGTCAAAGCCAAATTTTTCAGCAGAGGGGCTGGATCAATGGCACAAACAGTGCGGTTTTTGCCTAGGACAAAGAGTGTGCTGACCTAGGACAGACTGTGGTTAGATCTGAATCCCTGGCATTCCATATGGTCCCTAACCTAGGAGCGATTTCTGAGTGCATAACCAGGAGTAACCCTTGAGTGTCACCAGGTGTGGCCCAAAATTCAAAAGGAAAAAAACAAAACAAATTTTTAGCAGAAGAGCTGAACTGAAGAGAGGGGTCTCAAATTCAAGGCCCGCCAGCCACAAACAGCCCTCCATACAACATTTTGTGGCCCTTCCCTAGAGGAATCTTTTTTTGTTTTGTTTTGTTTTAGTTGTTTGGTTCACACACACCCAATGTTCAAAGCTTACTGCTGACTGCACTCAAGGATCACCCCAACTTTGCCTCCTGTGGCCCCTAGGTAAATTGAGTTTGAGACCTCTGTCTGGTAGCTTGAATCCATATAAAGGGAGGTTATTAAATACTACAATAACTTTTTTCTTCAAAACTATACACCCAAAATTATAATGTCTTATAACAGTATTTAATCTGATTGCTTCATGTTTATTGGGTGACCAACTTCATATTGCCACATCCCACTCAGGAGAAGCACACACCAAAGTGTAGTGCTCTCCTGAAAAGGAATTATTTACCAAAAAGGCCCGCTTAGAGCAGTCAAAATCACTTGACCCTTTGTGTGGATGGTTTGGCAATAATTCTAAATATGTGGCTGTAACTATCTCTCTCTTTATTTTAAACCAATATTAGAAATCAGGCCTTAGTAGTTTCTTCCTATTACAAAGGACAGCAATCAATCCAGCCAAAAGTCTCCCATTTAACAGCTCCCTGTAATTTTTGCTACCTTGGCGCCAAGAAACAGATTTTTCCATAACTTAGCTCAAAACAAAGTAATTTTCAGTTTTTCCCCCCGAAACTCTGAAACATTCCTCACATTCCACTTGATAATTACCTTTTCCTTCTGTTTTACCCAAAGCAAAGCGAACCCTAAACAACTGTCTTTTCACCTTCAGTATCAGCTCTTTTAAATGCTAATTTAAGCCAAAGTCCTTCATTCTTCTCCCAGCCTCTTTGATGCCTAGAATTTGCATCTGCCTTCCAAGCCTCTAACCTTTAAAAGTCAGCCAGCTCAAAAAATAAATTTGTCTCTCGTTCCTTGTAGACGTGAGTCCCCATACTATCTGTGTGGTTTCATTATTTTTACAATATATTTCCGTCATTCGCCATTCCGCTTGCCCACCTTCTCCTCCGTGGAATTTTTCCCGAACTCCACGAAGGACCTGTTTGCAGGTGCTGATAACTGCAAACAAAATTTGGCTCACAGCATCATATCATAAAAAAAGAAGTGGCAAAATTTTATTACCATTCTGTGATTACAGTCCAATTCTACTGTCCATGTGATTATCCCTGAAACTTGTAAAAGTTTTATTATATCATGAAGGAACTTTGTAGACATAACTATAAATAATCAAAAGGGAGGATTATTTTAATTCTCCAGTAAAACCATTTTAGCCCCAGAGATTGTATGTGTAAAAATAGAAGCAATAATACTGGCAATAAGACAGAGGTTAACATGTTTTCCTGGTAGGTGGTCAGCTCCAGTTCAGTCCCCAACACCATATGGTCCCCCAAATGTGCTAGATGGGCCTCCCAGGCAGAGTGAAGAGATTCATAGCTAAGTGTGAATCTCTCCTGTCCCCTTGCTTCTTCATTTAAAGGAGAGAAAGTGTCATAGAGAGATTTAAAAATATTATTCAGGACTTTAAAGAGAGAAGGCTCTAGACAAGAAACATAAGTGCTTCTTGAAATTGGAAGAGAGAAAGGAATGGATTCTCCCCCAAGAAAATGTAAAGGGAACACTGACCTGCCAGTATTTTGATTGGGGTACTTTGAAGGCCAATTCATACTTTTAGACTCCAGAACTGTGATTTAGTAAATTTATATTTTTAAGTTACAGCAATTATTAAGTAGTAATAGAATGTGAAACAACTATTAAATGTTCTAATAAAATAGAATTCCTTGATTTTATGAAAAACTTAATAGGGAGCAAAATAGGAATCCTGTAGACTATTCCCAGTGATAGTTGGCCAACAATACTATACACTTAGTGCTATGCCCATGTAACTATTGCTGATACTCATCTATGCTGGGGACCTCCAAAACAACGCTTGGTCAGTGTTAAGAAGCAAAGACATTCAAGGCCAGGGACTGGTCCAATGTCCTTGAGTATTAAGTATGTATGGCTGAGCTATCTATCTCCTGGGATCTAAAGCATATTCTTTTACCCCATAACAGATTCTTAATAATTTTATTTTTGTTGTGAAAAAGGAATATTCAATCTAATTTTATTTTTATTGGTGGAGATTGTTTTGAAATTCAATAAGAAGAGTGCTCCACATGAATTTTTACACACACCATGATTATAATTAGCAAATATTCTCAAACAAGTCTGTACTTGAAGTCCATTTAAATCAGCAAATCAAATGTGCTTTGTTGTAATAACAAATATGTGAAGCACTTTAAAGAGCACTGTATGCTGAAGGCTAAAATGTTGCAAATTTGTTTACATAAGCCTGATATCAAGAACATACTAATGATATGTAGTTCAATTTTACAGAACTATGTACTTCAAGCAAGAATTTTCTCAAGGATATTTGAGACGATTCTTGCAATACAACCAATTTTAAATATACCCCAGGCCAATATAGCACAGTTATGATTACGAATATCTGAATGCATTTATTTTAAAAAATTTTTCTGTCAAGATATCAATGTGTAGTGAGAGGAGCTGACCACAGTTAAATGGGAGCTCTGCCCATAAGGCAGAAGGACTGCAAAAAGAATGCAGCCATGCCACTTCTAGTCTATGATCCCCAGCACAACTATAAGAAGCACCACCACAATGAAAAAATATCACAATGGAGAAAAACCAAAGCACCCCACCAGACACACTGAATGAATTGGAAGTTCTGGAGACACAACTATATAGCCTCTCTGATAAGAACTCTAGAGAGGAAATGTGGAGGATGTTCAAAGAAGACAAAGAGTCTAAAGAATAAAATGAATGAATAGCCAATAAAACTTATGAAGATATGAAAGTAGATATAAGAAGACTTCAAACAGAAATACCAAAACAAAAAATTTTGGTAAGCAAAATGAAAAGCCCATTGGTAGGTCTCACTAGCAGAGCTGCAGAGTACATAATCAGTGAGCTGGAAGATAAGCTGTATCACACCTCCACTGAACAGATGAACTTTGAAAAGAACCTTAAAGTAAATGAATAGAAGATGGGGAAAAATCCTCAAAATAAGAAAATAGAAGAAAATATAACTCTGCAATAAATTCAAGAGAAACAACAAAAGAATCATCAGGATCCCAGAGCCCCAGGGGAAGAAAAAACCCACGTAGAATCACAAGTCAAGGAGATCATTGCTGAAAAGTTCCCAGAATTGTTGAGTGCTTGCACCCACATCCCGAATGTCCAAAGAGTACCAGCTAAAAGAGACCCAAAGAAAAGCATCCCAAGATATTCTATTATAATGATGAAAACACAGAATACTGAAAGTAGCAAGATCAAATAGGGAAATTACATATAATGAAGCTAACTTAAGATTTACAGCAGATTTATAACAAGCAAGACTCAAGGCCCAAAGGCAGTGGTGGGATATAGTGGAAAAAAATCAAGAAAATAAATGCCTTGCCAAGATAATTTTACCCAATCAGAGTTGCATTCAGATTTTAAATGAGGATACATAGTGTCATAGGAAGCAATAGTTCAGAAATTTTACAGACTCAAAACCAACCTTAAAAACAAAACAAAACAAAAAACAATAAACAAAAAAACTGTTTAAAAACAAAACAAAACAAAAAAACAATAGAAAGTCCTATTTTAAGGCAAGACAGACCTAACAAACACACCAAATGCCACAAAATACCATAATAATAATCTCTCTCAATATCAATTAAATAAAAGCACCAGATAAAAGACACAGTGACAAAATGGATCAGAAAAATCAGGATGATCTGAAATAGCTGAACAGACTATCAATATAGAGGAAATTAAAATGCTAATGAAGACTTCACAAAAAATAATCCCAGGCCCAGATTGATTCAATAGTTAATTCTTTAAAATCTTTAGAAAGAACCTATTGCTAATCCTTTTTAGACTCTTCCAGGAAATTGAAGAAACAGAAACACTCCTAAATAATTTTTATGAAGCTAACATCACCCTGATACCAAAAAGCAGAAACACCACAAAAATGGAGAATTAAAGGCCCATATCTTGATAAACACAGATGCAAAGATCCACAATACAATATAAGCAAATTAAATCCAAAAGCTTATCAAGATAGTTATATTCAATATAACCAAGAAGGATTTATTCCCGGAGTACAAGGAGGGTTTACTATATGCAAGTCAATCAATATAATACACCATATCAATAAAAAATAATAAAAATCACACCATATCAATAGATGCATATAAAGCATTTGACAAGGTCCAAGACCCATTTATATTTTAAAAAAGCTTTTCACACAATGGGAATTGAAATAACTTTCCTCAATATAGTCAAAGCAATTTATCACAAGCCCATTACAAAGTTATGCTCATTGGGAAAAACTAAAAGCCTTTCTTCTAAGATATGCACAAGATAAGGTTGCCACCTCAAGTCACTTCTAACCAAGAAGTTCTTCCCATAGTAATTAGACAAGAAAATAATATTAAAGACATCCAGATGGAAAAGAAGTAGTCAATCTCTCAGTGTTTGTGATGGCATGATAATTTAGAACATTCTAAAGAAGCAAAAGCGTCTATAAATAATAGATTTGTATAGTAAAGTAGCAGCAGGCTAAAAATTATTATGGAAAAATACATTAGTTTTCTATACACAAATAATAACATAGAAGAATGATATATTTAAGGAAATAATTCTATTCATAATTGTACCTTAGATAAGCAAGTATTTCAGAGTCAACTTAATTAAAGAGGTGAAAGACCTATATAAAGAAAATTAGAAAACATCAACACTGCTTCAAGAAATAAAAGAGGGCACATTCCCTGTTCCTGGATTGGGAGGATTAACATCATTAAAATGGCAACACTCCCCAAAGCTTGTACAGATTTACTGCAATCCCTATAAGAAAACCCTGACATTTTTCAAAGAGGTGAATCAAACACTCTTGACATTTTCTCTGTAACAAGTGTCCACTAATAATAGAGACAGCAATCCTTGGAGAAAAGAAGATGGGAATCATCATTTTCCCCAATGTTACTCTGTCCTTTAAAGCAGTAGTCATTAAAACAGTATTGGAATACTAGTATTGAAATAAAGACAGACACTCATAACAATGGAATAGACTTGAGTATTCTGAAACTGATACACAGGTATATGATCAATTAATCTTCTAAAAAGCAGCAAGAAAAGCCTCTTCAATAAGTGGAATTAGGAAAACTGGAATTAGAAAAAAAGAATTAGAAAAGAATTAGAAAGAATAAAAAGTGGAATTAGAAAAAAACATGAAAGCAGACCTCTCTTTAACATTATGCACAAAGTTCAAATTAAAAAGTATTAAAGATTTTCATGTTATACCTGAAACCATAAATAAATAAAACAAAGTCAACAGAGAAAAACATAGGCAGAAGACTCCATGAAATTGAGGCTAAAGGCATTTTCAAAGATAAAAAAAAACACTGGCCAACCAAGTGGAAGCAGAGATAAAAAACAAAATGGGACTACATTAAACTGATCAATTTCTGTACCTCTACAGTGATAGGATTCAAAGACTATCCATAGAATGAGAGAAACTATTCACCCAATTCCCATCTGATAAGAGGTTATTATCTAAAGTATTCAAGGTACTGTTAGAACGTAAGAGGAAAAAAAATTAACCCTACTCGAATCTGGGAAGTAGAAATGAACAGACCTTTCTTCAAGGAAAAAATAGAGGTGGCCAAAATGGTGCATGAAAAAATGATACACATCACTTAGAACAGTTTCATATCAAAATAACAATGAGATATTATCATACTATAGAGAGTGACACACATCTTGGAGAGCATGAACAACCAGCGCTGGCATGCATTGCAGGGAGAAAGGGACTCTCATTCACTGCTGGTGTAATGCAGACTGGCACAGCGTTTTTGGAAAGCAATATGGATGTTCCTCAAAAAGCTACTGATTGATCCAGCAATACCACTCCTAGCAATATAACTTAGGAACCCAAAAACATAATGCAGAAAAATATCTCCGCATTACTACGTTAATTGAAGCACTACTTGCAATAACCAGAATCTGTAAAAACTACCCAAGTGCCCCCAAACAGACGAGTGCTTAAAAACTATGGTGGTCTTACATGCAATGAAATACTACACAGCTGTTGAGAAAATAAAGTCATGACATTTGCTTATACATAAATAGATATGGAGAGATTATTCTGAGGGAAATGATTCAGAGGGAGAAGGGTAGACATAGAATAATTTTACTTATTTCGGGGATATAAGAAAAATAACAGATAGTATCGTAATAATATCCAGAGTCAATAGAGATGAGAGCCCAGAGGATCAATCCCTGGTAGGAAGCTTGCTACAAATAGTAGAGCAGTGCAGTTAAGATAGAGAGAGGTCCATTATGACAATAGTGGTTGGAACTGATCCCTCTGGACAAGAACTGGGTGATCAAAGAACTGGGTATTTTATATACTGATAGATATACTCGGTATATTTAAAATTATATAACACGTTTTGTCAATTTTAGAACACACCTCTTTGCATATTGGTATGTTTCACATTTTGCAATGAATGTTAGAACTGGGTTTTATGTTTATAAAATGCTTTCCAGTGAAAAGTTCATATTAAATTTATATTGGTAACTTACATCTGAGAAAATGATGCACATGCATTTGCACTATGCGCATATGCATGTATTGATTAGTAAATTTTCTTTTTACCCAAGGGTCAGCATAGTTTGGTCAATAAGTATCTTACAGTGAAGCTAAATAATTAACCAACCAGCAAACCTAGATTTAGTCTGGGTTCTCATTTTTTCTGTATATTTACCTCATATTTTGTTCTAATGAAAGAAACCTTGGGGTAAAGGGCTTCTGACAGATATAAAATTTGGTTGAATTGGATGGGGGCACACCCAGTAGCTCTCACAGTTTACTATTGCTCTGTGTTCAGGTGTTGGGAATTGAATCAAGGTCAACTACATACAAGGAAACGCCCAACTATTGTTCCAATCTCCAAAATGAGGCTTTTTGACCCATGATATAAATACAAATTCTATCAATAAATACAGTTTATATTTAAAAATCCATATTATTGCTGAATCTATTTATTTTGATATTTCATGCAACTCATTAATACTGAATTGGTTCCTGGAGCACCGTGAAAGTAGCTCCAGTATCCCCTAGTCAAAGCCTGAATAGTGACACATCACCAAGACCTGGATTGTCCTGCCTGTTAGCCAAATATCACCAGGAGTGGCCCTGACGCTTAGTACTGGTTGGAAGGCATGAAAAGAAAAGAAAAGAAAAGAAAAGAAAAGAAAAGAAAAGAAGGGGCCGGGTAGGTGGCGCTGGAGGTAAGGTGTCTGCCTTGCAAGCGCTAGCCAAGGAAGGACCGCGGTTCGATCCCCTGGCGTCCCATATGGTCCCCCCAAGCCAGGGGCGATTTCTGAGCACATAGCCAGGAGTAACCCCTGAGCGTCAAACGGGTGTGGCCCAAAAACCAAAAAAAGAAAAGAAAAGAAAAAAGAAAGAAAAGAAAAGAAAAGAAAGAACGAAGCATAAAGAAAAATGGAGAACAAAGTAAAAGGAAAGAAGCTCAGGATAAATTATAAAGAATGCCCAGCAAGTATCAGCTGTTCTTTGTTGATGAAAGGAATATAGGCTTAGTAGCAAGCAATGTAAGAAGATGAACTAGCATTGTATGTTAGGATAAATGCATCTGTTTCTTCAGACAGAGACCAAATTAAGACTACACTAAGTAGATAGTTATTCAATGGATTTACTTACCTGGAACTGTGACTGATTACTGAGTGCTAGTAATTTATTAAACAGGTAATTCTATACACAAAGTACCAGGATTACATTTAGAAAAACATGTGAATATATTGGAAAAATAAAATTTTAGCTATATGGGACAAAGAGTGATACGCCAGAGAGATTTGCTCAAGCAACAGACACTTTGTAACTACTTTTCATGCTGTGAAGAAATTAGTATAAAATAACATGAACATTGGGGCCGGAGAGATAGCTTGGAGGTAAGGTGTTTGTTTGCCTTGCATACAGAAGGACGGTGTTTCAAATCCTGGCATCCCATATGGTCCCCTGTGCCTGCCAGGGGTGTTTTCTGAGTGTAGAGTCAGGAATAACCTGTGAGCGCTGCCGGGTGTGACCCAAAATTCAAAAAAAAAAATGAACATTATATATGTTCAGTTGAATATATTTTGATAATTATATAGGCCTGTGAAATATCCTACAACAAAACAAGATATACACTATGTCTTTCAGAGCGTTACAGTGTCTTATCTGGTGGTGTATTTCTTCTGTACATTATTTATTCTTCTACTATAAATTTGAGTGCTTCTGCTTGGGTCCATATTAATGAATTAATAGGGTAGAAACTTTTGTATGAACTTCCTTACACAATTTTACAAGTCATTATGTTTCATTGTAAAGCCATATTTATTATTTTATCATTGAATACTAGCCTATTGTAAGATATACGACAACTGTATTATTTATTTTTTGATAAGAGAAATTAAGATGGTTTTCTCTCTGTTCAAGATAATTATTAATAAAACTGTTAACAGCATTTTAATAATCCTATTTTGTAGACATATATTTTGGGGGGGAAAACGTAAGAAATATTTGTGATATAAGTTACAACTATGGTAACTTCCCTTATGAAATGCTAGTTTGATCATTAATAATAATGTGAATAATATAATAATATTATGTGAATAATAATATTATGTGAATAATAATATGTGAAAGAGCAAGATATGCCAATTTGATATCACAGCTTAATCATATTTGAATTTGAAAGAAAGACTAATGCTTCTTTCTGCTTTTCACATGGATACTGAGCCTCAGACATAAATAATCAATGAGCAAATATTGAAAGAATATTGGTTTAAAAGAGCAATAAATTATTAAGTGCCAAGAAGCAGCAAATATTCTAGACTGGCTTAATTATTTCCTAGTTGTGAATTTAGATTTAGTTTTGAAGATTTTAAATAACATGATTGCATCTGTGTCTAATGACAGCAATGTTTTCACAAGTGAAAAATAGGCTGGAAAATGAGAAAGTTTAAAAGACCCAGTTCAGGTGAAAATAATGAGATTAGCACTTTCAGCAATTCTGAATGGGAACGAAGTTCAAAAGATTTGCAAACACTGCTTGCTAAAGCATGTATTCACATAGAGCCGTCACAGAATCTCGTTTTGTAATATTTCCTTGTTGTTCAGTCATTTTATGCATTCACACAGTAGATACACTATCCCAGAAACTGTCTATGCAAAGTAATCAGAGCAGCCAGTAAGTCAAGCTATCCTTTACCAGCAAGACTAGTTTCTGTGCATATCTGATGTGATCCCCTAACACTATCAATACATCATGACTTTCTGGATTGTGTCTGTTTGCCATGTTTCTAAATCTCTTGGCCTTTCCAGTACAGCAGCTTCGCTTTAGGGGCCTAGTTTCAGTTCTGAAAACTAGAGAAACAAAAATCTCCAACTGAAATGACATAAGAGAAGACTATAAATACACTGATCCAGTATTTTTTCTATAGTTTAACCATTTTAATACACATAATACTCTTTCTGTGTGTGTGTGTCTCTCTCTCTCTGTCTCTATATATTTGTCTCCCTATATATGTATATGATATATACGTGCATATTCACATATACATATATGCATACATAGGGAGACAAAATACATATATTTATCATATATACAAATATATATATGTATACATATATACAAATATATATTCAGATATATACATGTATATATACCCCCAGAAACCCCTGGAAGGGTTTATATTCACCTTCTTGCTTGGACAGGTTTTGTTATATTGTTAATAAGCTCATTGAACTCAGATAATTTTCACTGATTGAAATAGAAGTGGTTGATTATAGTTTAGGTCACTTTAACATCTTCTTATTCATGCTACCTTAATACAATGCACTGCTCACTGTTTATTTAGTAGCATTTGTCTGAACTTCTGAAAGACATGAAAAAACTAAAGAAAAAAATTGAATTAGAAAGACACGTCCACATGTCTTCTCCAATTTTTGACTCACATAGTCATATAATCAACATTATGCAGGTTTACCTCATAGTTGACTTTACAAATCAACATTGAATAGTAGGTGTTATTTATAATGTGTCCCCATTTTAAGAAATCTGTTCTTTGAATACTTTTCCAGATAGAAAATAGATACTGAAAAAGCCTTGCATAAAAATCAGGGATGTTAAATATTCAGTGCCTTTTATCGGAATTGCAACACTTAATTAGTTGACTATTAAGAGTACTTAGTAAGGGATATACTGAGTGGTGGTTTTTATAAATAAAGGGTTTTAAATATTTTGTGCATTACTAGCTATTGGGATAATTAGCCTCTAGATGACATGGAGGAAGAACTTTGGTTGTATGTGGTGGAAAGGTGACTTTATTTGGGAAGTAATTGCCTTAAAGATTACCAGGAGAATTGCAGCTAGCTTCGGTCCTATAATGTTTTAATTGATCTTGTAAAGTATTTATGGAGCAGCAGTAGATACTGATTTCACTTCACCGGAGTCCACAGGAAAGACAGGTTTTACATGTACCAAAGTATCTGTAGTTGCCTAACTCAGCAGATTTCAACATCTATCCAACCACAGTGTAAATCAATCATTAGAGCTATAGTTTTTATTTTTAAGTCTCTTTTTGCTGTCTAAAACTTAATATAACATTTTCCACATTTGTCCTATCTTCCATCAAATCGAAACTCCAAATCTGAAACAAAAATTGCTGACTGAATGGTAGGATATGTCAGGTTGTATTCTACTTAAGAAGATGAAAATTGATTATAAACCAGAGTTATCCATTCACTTAGGCAAGAAAGGAAATAAGTGTTTAATAGGAAAAGAAACACGGGGGTGAGTTTGACTCTTGTAACAAGGTGTTTTTGAATTTGAAAATCCATAAACTTAGTCGCATTTAATACCATAATAACCTTTGCACTAACTAAGATATTTTAGAAAGACTCACTGTTCATACATTACCTCAAAAATGGCTGAATAAAAATTGTCTGAGACAATCTCTATGAAATTGCCTACATTGAAACATTGAAAGTTTGTTCACATTGATAGTAATTTGTAGGTTGATTTCTAATACATGTAGCTTGTTGCATATTTCTTATTTCATTATCTCCATGAGCAATAGATGGTGACTTGTTTTGGAGATATGGGCTTAGACAATTTATATAAAAGAAAATGTATAAAAAAATTCTATTACCATATATATAAACAAAAATTTTACTTTAAAGAGATGTTGAAGAATAATACAATTCATTAGAGGTTAGAAAATAGGTACAAGCATTTTCACAAGTATTAAAAAATAATTTTGATAGTCAAAGAGATAGCTCATGCATTGAGTACACTATATCCCAACTTTGATCACAAGTACCATATAATCCATCTGAGTACTATTGGTGAGTAGCTCTGGTTAATCCAAATACTGCTTGGAAGGATCATCCAAAAGAATTCTTCTTAGGCCTCAGATAATACAGCAAATAAGGTGCTTGACTTGCAAGTGGCCTACTTGGGTTGATTTTCTGACACCTCATATGATCCCCTGAATCCAACAAGAAGCGAGCCCAGAACATAGGTGAATCTGAACCAAAACCATACTTCATCCAAAATTTTTCTTGATAGTGTTTCTCTGTGAGTAGTATTCTTATAAGGCATTATTAAACTCTTCTGCACTACGACTCGGTATGTTAAAAAAAAAATAAAAAAAACTCCTGTTTTAGAGATTAATCAATGAGTCAATTAGTTTTAGATTAGTCAATAGTTAATCAATTAATCAAACACCACATGGTGTAGATCCTTATTTTACCTTCAAGATAAAAATCAAATCATTATATACAATGTACCAAAATGTTTTTTTAAAATTCCAATGGTTCTGTTAGAATTGACTTTAGGTAGAGCTAGGTTGTCAATAAATTTTATAATCCATCTATATAAAACTAAAATTACTGTAAAAAATTCTAAGCTCCACTTCTACTAATATATAATATTAAAATATCATGTATTAATATAATATTAAAGTGATAAATTAATATAATATTAAAGTGATAAATTAATATAATATTAAAATTACAGAACACTAATATTATTATTTTATTTTTCAAATTTTATTGGTTGTTTTTAAACAGAAGCCCATTATGGTAGAAAAAACATAACTTGAGAATCACGCCGAAGTAGTTTTCATGTTTTCAACTTCTTCGAAAGACTATGTCCTTGGACAAATTACTTTAACCTTCTATAATCTCAGATCATTCAATTTTTAGTGTTTTAACTGGGTTGTTCAATTTTAGACTACCTTTAAAATATATATTCTTTATTATAATTAATTTTATTTATTGCAGCCGTCACTTTTATAGTCATAAACATGTAGGACAGAGTCCATACACATTTGACTCCAATATCACTAAATTGGATTTTCATTAAATTGTCCTCATATCTGGGATGTTCTGGAAATATTTTTTCATGAGCTCAATCTATAAATGCTGATTTCATTGCCCTGTGTTTTAATATAGTTAATATATTTTAATATGTCTCTTAGTACATTGACTTTATTTTGTGTTTGGGGGCTACAATGCTCAAGGGTTTTACTCCTGTCTCTGTGCTCAGAAATTAATTCTGGCTGCTCAGAACCAGATGTGATGCCTAGGATCAACCTCAGGTCTGCCACAGGTACGGCAAAAACCCTAGTCACTGTGCTATAACTCTGGCCCCCTGAGGTACATTTTATACCTCTCCTAATGGAGTATCAATTTGCCATAGATATACTATTTAGTTGCTTTTTATGCATTTGTAGAGTTTTTGTTTGCATTTTTCAGGATTATCTTTACCTATATCTTTGTTTAGAATCTTATTGTACCAGACATTTTAATTACCGCAACTTGTGAGTAACTTTTTGCACTTTAACTCAGATGAGTGTTGCTGTCTTCTAATGAGGTTTAGTTTATGTTTAGTTTATAATATATATATAATATTATATATATAATATTATATATAATATATATAATAATATAATAATATAACTTTTTATAATATTCTAGTTCTCAGGAAATGAGTAAGACTACTATACTTAGGAATAACACATAGGTCAATTCCCATAGCTATTATACCACACATTACTGTGAAATAATATTCTTGGCATGTCAATGTCTTCAGGACTAAAGATCAGTGCTCGAAACAGAACACAAAGCAGAATTGAAAAAGAAGAAATGGATGAAGAAATTGGAGAATTGGATCAAAAAAATGTGTGAGAAGAAAGTTTACATTTTCTTTAATGGATAAGACTAAGCTACATCAAGAGTAGGATTTTCCTTTTAAAATACTCCTCATATAAATTGGCAAACAGGCGCCAGAGAGATAGTAAGGAGGTAAGGCGTTTGCCTTACACACAGAAGAAAGGTGGTTCGAATCCCAGCATCCCATATGGTCCCCCAAGCCGGCCAGGGATGATTTCTGAGTATAGAGCCAGGAGTAACCCCTGAGTGCGGCCGGAAGTGACCCCAAAACAATAAATAAAAATAAATAAATAAATAAATGAATTAATGAATGAATTGGCAAACAACAGGTATAAAGGTTATTTTTTTGATTGTATAGTATTTTCTCCTTAATAAGTAAGATCTCTTAGGTTACTTGTTAACTAGAGCACTCGTTTTTGTTGTCTGTTTTATTGTTTTTACTCTAAAGCAAAATATATTTGTCAGTAATTCTACAATTATCTTAATAATATATTTAATTTTAGTTGTATATATTTTATGTTTTATTATTACTTAAAGAGATTTTCTTTGGAACTTTTATACAACCACTTATCCACCATTTCTCACTCTTGCTATAGTTTTTACTTTTCTGTATAATGAAATGAAGGGCTATGAGACTATAATTAGCATACATATTTCTTTTCATATAATTTGTATACAGTTACTTTTGAAGAAAATCCCATAATTATAAAAATGTTTATATATTTGAACTTAAATATTTATTATTGGTCCTTTGATCAACAACTTTCCCTTCTGATTATAAATTTATTCAATCATCGAATAATATATGCTATTATGACTTGATAGAAAGCTTATATATTTATATAAAATCACTTTACTGTACATTTTATGCATACAAATAATTTTTGTGTAAATAAGGTATTTTAGTGGTAAATGATGTAGACATTAAAATAATACATTAATGTTAACCCTGTAAAAAAAAGTTCTACAGTATTTATTTTTAACTTACTTAAATTCTGATACAGTATTATTTTCTAAATATACTTGATATATTTAGAAAATAAGAATTATTTTCATAATTTGGAGGGGGAAGTGTAAGAGCATACCTGAAAGTATTCTGGACTCTGCTCAGGAATCACTTCTGTTTGGTTGATGAAAGATATGTGATAAGATATTAAACCCAGCTCTGCTCCATGAAACAGCTGTACTATCTTACCGGCTGTACTATAGCTCCAGCCCCACAGTGTTGGGTATTGAACTGGAGTTAGTCAAAAGCAAGGCAGGCACCTTGTACTATCTCTCTTGCTCAATTTTCATAACTTCTTGAAGCGTATCATTTTCAGTTCAAAAGCTATCACTAGCCAGGTTTGAGTCCTGCATCCCATATGATCCCCAAGCCTGCCAGGAATAATTTCTGAGTATAGAGTCAGGAGTAAACCTGAGCATTGCTGGATATGCCCTCGCCCCCCAAAAAAAATTTATTAATTAAATTAAGTAAAATTAAAAATAAACTATCAATATTATTTTTGTTGTAGATTCCATTCATGAGTTTTATGTATTTTTTTAATTTTTCTTTTTACTTTTTAAATAATAGTTTTAAGCACCATGATTACAAACATGATTACAAACATGTTTGTAGTTAGGTTTCAGGTATAAAAAAGAACGTGCACCCCCTTCACCAATGAAAGCTTCCCACCACCAATGCCTCTCATCTCCATTCTCCCCACTGCCTGTATTTAAGACAGCCAGTCCACTTCTCACTCACTACCATTGTCATGCTAGTTGTTAGTATAATTATTTTTTCTTATGTCATAATTCACTATTACATCACAGTTTACTTTTTTATGGCACAATGATGAGGTTATAACTCATAATTGTGAATTCACAATGGACATTATGATGCAAGCCACGCTCAGTAATAATTCATGGTTGTGACCTCACAGAATCCATTTATGTTGCACCACCACTACGAGATTATAATTCATGATGCATACCACTATGAGCTCACAATTTAAGTTTGTGTCATCATTATAGACATTATGAGGTGAATTACTATAAATTCATAATTCATGATTCTGAATTCACAATAGATATTAAGATGCGTACCACTATGAGGCCATAAGTCAAGGTTCTGAATTCACAACAAACATTAAGATGCACACAGTTATGAGGTCCTTATTAATTACTGTGATGTCACAGTGGACATGAAGGTGTACAGAACTATGACTTCATAATTGATTATTGTGTTTTCACAATGCCACTATGATGCACACCACTATGGGGACATCATTAATGATTGTGGCATCAGAATGGATATTTGATGTGTACCTCTATGTTTTTGCATAACTCATGGTTGTGACATACAGACTCCTTTATGATGCACCATCACTATAGCATAACATTTCATGATTTGACGTCAAAATGAGTATTATGATACATACTGCTATGAGGTCATAAATCATACTTGTGACATCACAATATATTTATGTTGACATAAATCACAATTGTGTCATTACACAGTATACTTTAAGATGTGTCACCACCATGGAGTCATAGTTCATGTTTGTGACTTCACAAGAGACATTTAATGCACACCTCTATGACTCATAATTTCTGGTTATGACCTCACAGAATCAATTTATGGTGTGCCACCACTATTAGGTTATATTTCACTGCTGTGACATCACAATGGACATTATTATTGACACCAATAGGACGTCCTAATTTATTATTTTGATGTCACACTGGACAATCTGATGCAAACCACTATGAGGTCGCATTTCAAGTTACTGACCTCACAACAGACATTATGAGTTGGACCAGAATGATGTTGTAATTCATGATTTTGAGTTCACAATTGATATTGTGATCCACACCACAACAAAGTCATAGCTGATGGTTGTGCCATCAAAATAGATAATATTATGTACACCACTATGTGGTCATAATTTAAGTTACTGACATCACAATAGACATTATGAGTCAGAACACAAAGACTTCAAATCCGTGGCTGACTTCACAATAGACATTATGATGCACACCACTATGAGGTCATAAGTTATGTGGTGGCATCAAAATGAACATTATGATTCACACCACCATCTGGACTTAAATCACAGTTGTGACATCACAGTGTCACCATTAAGATGTCAAAATTCATGATTGTGGAATCACAATGGAAATTTTGAAGCACACCTCCATGAGGTCATAAGTCATGGTTGTGACCTCACTGAATCCTTTTTGATGCGCCAAGATTATGAGGTACTATATTGAGATTGTGACATGGCAATGGACACTAAAATGAGCCACCACTAGGACACCAGTATGATTATTTTGACTTCACAATGGAGAATATGATGCGCACCATAGCAAGGTCAGAATTCATGATTCTGACCTCACAATGGACATTTTGATGTCATCTCTATTAGGTCATAAGTCATGATTGTGACATCATAGTGTAGTTATTTTTTTAACGGCCCTCACCACTTTTTGTGGTCAGCTTCATATTTTTATTTAAATTTGTTTGGTTTGGGGGCCTCACATATCTATGCTTAGGGTGTACTTCTGACTCTGCATACAGCAATCACTCCTGGTAGAGTTTGGGTTACCAAATAATAATCCAGAGGTTAAATCCAAGTGCAGTACAGCAGCCCTACAACTGTATTATCCTTCTGGAATTCTATTCTTATTTAAAAAAAATATCTGAGGCAAGAGCAATAGTGCAGTGTGTAGGTCACTTGCCACTTGCCTTGAACACAGCAGACCAGTCCGATTTGATCTCTGGCATCCATTTGTTCCACGAGCATCAGCTGGAGTGATTCCTGAGTATAGAATTAGGAGTAATCCCTGATCATTGTCAGAATTGTCAAAAAACTAAAAAATAAAAGTTTTTTTCATTGAGTGAGAAAGAATACAGCTGGAAGGGCATCTGCGTTGCACATAGACAACCTGAGTTCATTCTGCACACCTCATATGTCCCCAGAATGTCTGAAGTGATTCTATTCTGCGAATAAAAATGGGAAGAAATCCTGAGCATAGCCTAATGTGGCTCCAAACCAAAATAAACAAGAAAAAATGTTTTCACTATATTTTTTTACAAGTTTTTTAAATAACGCTTTTCAAGTTATTTAATTTAAGAACTTTACCTAGCATATAGTAAAATCAGAGATAAAGTACTAAGGAGTTAATAGGGGAAAGTATATTTAAGTCACATCTTATGACCAGCTTATCTTCCATGGCCTAAATAGGACTTGTCTCCTTTTCCTATAAATAATCAGAATAACGTGATTATTCAAAAATAACATTTGTATATTATCACCAGGGTATTTTATTAGGATTGCAATATGGATGCATAAAATAAAACAAAATGTTAGGATGTGTTAAAAATATTTGTCTGGTTAAAATTTAAGTTTATCTTGCATTTGAGTTTGCTAATAAAGAATATTTGCTCCTCTTCTATATTAGTGTGTATATATTTATACGTGGATACATATATATGTACCTTGGATAGATAGAGAGATGATAGATAGATAGATAGATAGATAGATAGATAGATAGATAGATAGATAGATAGATAGATAGATCAAAGTTTCTTTGTCACAGGTTTGGAGCTGATAACAATTCTATTTTATTCATTGATCATAACAAATTACATAGAAAATGTAGAGTCAAGGAGAAGGAAAAGCCATCTTCTTTTGGCAGGCTACAAGGGAGGAATACGGATGCAGGGAGATCTTAAAAAGCTGAGATATTAAAACAATAAATCTATCTTAACAGTTATAAGTTCAGGAACCTCATAAAAGTAAATGCCCTTTTCATGGCTACAATATTTTTTTTCATTTTTTGTGATCCTATTAGAGCCAAATTACTAAACTTATTACTAAGCCTTTACGACTCTAATTCTTTTTTACCTTTTATTCTTTTTTATCTTATTATTTATTACCCTTAGATATCATAGCTATCAAATAACTTTTACATTTATATATTTTGTTTTTCAGTGTAATACATGAAGCATTCTAATAAAAATTATTTTACTATGTTATTTATATAAATAATAATTTATTTCTTAGTCTAAAAGTTATGCATATTATACAAAACAATATCAACTGGTCCAATTGATATCAAATTCATAGATGGGCACAGTCTTTCTTGTGATTTTTATTTCTTTTAAAAGTGTCTTAGAATTTTCAATACAAGGGAAAACAAAATGGGATGTAGTTAAAATGGGCAATTGGGATTAATTACATGATGGTAGAGTAGATAACAACTAGACTTTTGGTGGTGATCATAATGTAATATAGCACATTATAAAATAAAATATTTATAGGAATATAATACTATATTCCTGAAACAAAAATAAAAGTAAAAGATACACTCTATATCTGCCAAGTGAGGAGCTTTCTCAGGAGGTCCCTGATAGACTCCCACCAGTATATTTCAAGGAAAACACAAATAAAATATTAAGTTTATTAGAAACATGATGTAAAAATCATGAGATCGTAGGAAGTAAACAAGATCAGAAGGGGGCCAGAATCAGAATAAGTTTGACTAATACTTTTTTTGTTAAAGTTTTTATTTGTTAAAATAGGCATGAATAGTTTCATCAAATAAAATAGCTTTAGGTCGCTTTGTCTTCAATTTTAGAAAAAGAAAGTTTGTAAATGTTGCCTATACCCTTTTTTTCTTTTATATTCCTTTTTTTTTTTTTTAATAGAAACAACTGTAGCTTAGGAGAAAACTTCAAGGGTACGTTGAAATCAATTCTGTTCTTTCATTTTAGGTAGCCTTGAGCAAACTCACTCTTGCTTACTCTGTTGATTTAGTCACCAATTATATTAGGCTAGATCAAATAAAGTTACCATTTTTTAACATTTTTTTCACCTTCAAATGCAGCAATTTCATGTGATTTGGTAGAACAAAGAAAAATGTCACTGCTAGCAATGTTTATAAAGGATTAAAATGTTTATTTTAGTTTATTTTGAGTTAAAGTAAGACATATACATTGGTTAAAATCATAGAAATATAGGCAGTTAGAATATTACAGAACAATTTAGTGTTTTGTTTTGTTTCAGGTTTGTTTGTTTGGGGTTTGATTGTTTGTTTGGAGCCCACGTTTAGAAATGCTCTGTAGTTGCTTCTGACTCTGTGTTCAGGTATCTGGCAAGGACCAGAAAACATATAGTGTAGGGGATGAAACCCAGGTCAACCCAGCTGTGTACAAGGCAAACACCCAATGGCAGAACAGTTTTTGAAGAGAGGGCACTTTGGTGTATTATTCAGAAGTATTATTCAGAAGCCTCTGCTATTTTTTAATTAAGCACTAATAAAATTCCAAAAAAAACTTTAAAAGGCTAATTACAGACAGTGAGTTCCTGAAATGGTTGGAAGTATTGTAAAAAGCGGGGAAAGAAGACCCCATCTCTACAACTAAAAGAGAAAGAGAGAGAGTGGGAGGGAGGGAGGGAGGGAGGGAGAGAAGGAGGGAGAGAGAGGGAGAGAGAGAAGTTTCATGTATGAGATTTAAAAAATAAAAGTACATAGCAAGGAAACAGCAACAAATGGTAAAAGTCATCAGAACTGAAGATTTTTCTATAAAACTGTTTATATAGGAAAGGATATGTGATTGGGAGGGTCTTCCGAAAACTACAGGCTCTTTGTAGTGGTGTGCTGTTGAAATGATGTATCGTAAAACAAATGAATAGCAATGTGTAAATTCAGTACTAAATAAAAATGATTGAAAAACTAAATTAATATAGAACAGAGTAACATGAAAAAGCTTAAAATAAATTTAGTTTCTGTTGTTTTGAAATATTCCTGATGCTAGCAATAAACATATTGCTCTAGTTTTGTGTATTATGTGTTTGCATATATGTATGTGTGTGATTTTGTTCTTTTGTTTGCTTTTTAGTGTTTGGTCTCACCCAGCAATACGATATTCAGGACATACTCATGGCTCTGAACAGCATTCACCTGGCTTGGTGGATGCCAGATATTTAACCCTAGTTGGCTTCATGCAAGGCAATCTTCCTACCCACTGAGTTATCTCTTCAGCTCTGTGTGTGTGTGTGTGTGTGTGTGTGTGTGTGTGTGTGTGTGTGTGTGTGTGTGTGTAAGCAATTCAGTCTTACTCTGGAGATGAAGTGAAAAGATTGAAATGTTTTCTTTTGGAACTAGGTATAACATGAGTCATGTAGTATCAAATCTACTAAAAAGAGACTTTTAGAAGAAAGAGGTAACAGAGACTTTGAAAGCATATCTTTACTAAGTTTCTGCTTAATTAAAAGAAATGTGATTCAGTTTTGATTTAGTTAGCCATTATACATTTTGTTGTTATATTCACTATAATACAGCCTCAGATAAATAAAGTTTTTATAAAAGCAAAAAAAAAAGGTAAACACTGTCAAACTTTGCTTATCAATTCTAAAGCCCAGCCAATTACCAGTACTACTTGAGGTGCTTCCTTAAAATAAAAGTAAAATGCAGAGTCCCCATAGAGTTGGAAAAATTAGAATCTTTCAACTTGAGGTTCAAGAATTTCATTTTTCCAGAAGTTTCCCCAAATTTATATTAATGATGAGTTTGAAAAACCTCAGTTTATCAATTTTGTGCCACCAAAACCGATATTTACTCTCTTATAACAAATAAATGATTTACTTAAAAAAAATTCTTCAGGCCCAGAGAGATAGTACAGTGGGTATAGAGCCTTTACCTTGAGTGCCTGACCCTTGTTGGATCTTCAGAATCACCAGATGGTCACCTGAGAAGCAGTAGTGATCCCTAAGTGCAGGGCCAAGAGTAAGCTTTGAACACCACCAGGTAGGCCCCCAACCCACTCAAATAATAAAAAACAATGATTTTTTAAAAATTCACCTAATTTCCACATACTTCAGACTAAGCTTTTTTGTTTTTCTTAGAATTCTTATACCTATTCTTGTTTCAGTGGTGAACAAGTGAAATTCTATTATCTTTACACTCAGAGATTCTGTGCTATATCAAAAGAAGAGCAACTATTAATATGTTCAGACTGCCAAAATAAAATGTAATAATGTACATGTCTGAAACAACAAAATCAAAACAGTTCTGGAGGATAAAAGTCAAAGGGGTTGGTTTCTTCCTGAATTACGGACACTTAGTTCTCATCTGAATACAGGGGGAGAGAGAGAGAGAGAGAGAGAGAGAGAGAGAGAGAGAGAGAGAGAGAGAGAGAGAGAGAATATATTTTCTTGAGAATATTTTGTTAATAAGTACTTGCATGAGTCTTATTAAAAATTATCTTCATAACCTCTGCTTCTAGTGAAATAATTCAAAAATATATCAAGAAATTTACATAACTGCTCTAGCAGTGAGGTGGTTCTGATGTTTGGTAGTTTCTGTGAAAAAATAATAATTTCTTCTTATTGTCCTCTTTCTAACTTGGACTTATAGCTGAAGTTAAAAAATATCATTGAATTCTACCTCAATTGGATTAGGCAGTATTAAATTCCTGGCCTTTTAGTTAAAAGATCACAGAACAAGAGGAGCTGAGAGAACTGTTTCTTGAAAGTGTGGTAATGAATTTCTATGCATAAGAAGATGTATGCTGATGTTAGGAACCCAACAGATCTAGAGTGAAAGAATTTGAGATAGCTTACCCAATTCTCACTTTTCCCAATTTCCTTACAAATAGGTGCCTGATTTTATTATATAATATGCTCTACAAAATCGTTCAGGGTCACTATGTAACTAAATTCTGATAAATAATATAGGCACAAAAGTTTCAGAACAAAGTTACTGGAAAAACTTTCTGGGGTGGGGAAGTGGGCACATTCCTCACAAGCAGAGCTAGGAATCTCAAAAATTCCCGTGCAAAATTAAAATATTCAATACTAATTTCTAAAGTTTTATTTTTAAGTCAAAGAATAGAAAGTATGAAAAGATTATATCATAATAAAAACCTTGCTAATGCATCTATTTATACACTCAGGAAGACACATCGATATTGCCTATATCAAAATGAAATAACCAACATTGGTAGTGATATGTCAAAAAAGGAACTTTTCTTGACCATTAGTGGAAATGTCACTGATCCAGTCTCTATGGAAAACTATAGCAATTTCTCAAAAAAGTAAGAATGAAGCTCCCATTTAATCCTAAAATTAAAAAACATTAGTTCAAATATATTTTGCATATTTGTGTTCATTGCAATTTAATTGCTAAGATATGAAAGCAAGCCAAATATACAATAACATATGACTAATTAAAGTTGTGTTATACACACAATAGAGTACTATACAGACACAAAAAGTAAAACAATTGAGTTGTATAGGCTAAATAAAGCCAGCCAAAAGACAGAAGGACAAATCTTTCGACTCTATACCACTTATTTGTGGTATATAGTGAAAAAATCAGGAGCCTGAGAGGTTAGAACAAGGCTAGCACAGAGCCTATCAGAATACAATCCCAAGCATCTGATATGGCCCCAAAGCCCTGCCAGGAGTAATTTGTGAGTGAAAAACTGGAAGTAACCCCTAAACATTGGAGAGTGTGCCCCCAAAAGAAACAAATCAAATGTATAGATATGTTCAATCAATAAATCATCAATAAACCTAGGATCCTGAAATATAAGCGTAAGAGTAAAGGGAGAAAGTTAGGGCCATAAACAGGATTGCTGGTAATAGTATAGGAGTGTAGATAGAGTTTAGAAGCAAATGGATGATGATAAAGAAGTGACTGTATACACCAAAACCATAACTATTAGTCAACAATTAATGGGAGAATGGTATATGGGGACCAGAGAAAGATTTGTACAGAGATAGGTACAGGGATGGAATATCATGGCACTTTGGTGGCAGTGATGTAAAGTCACTTTACATATCAATATCATGAACTTAAACACTGTTGTGGCACTACTTCTTAAATTATTATAAAATGTATTTGACTTGTTTAAAAATGTTAATAATATAAAAGTTTCTGATTCTCTCATTTACGTAGTTGCATTTTTCTTCCAGTTGTAAGTTTCTACACCACATTTAAGTGACATTAGAGAAAACAGAACACAATATTCAAGGGAAAACTATATAAGCCCATGGAATATGAATACAAAAATAAGAAATGGCTAAAGAAACTGTGGTACATATACACAATGGAATATTATGCAGCTGTCAGAAGAGAGGAAGTCATGAAATTTTCCTATACATGGATGTACATGGAATCTATTATGCTGAATGAAATAAGTCAGAGAGAGAGAGAAAGATTCAGAATGGTCTCATTCATCTATGGGTTTTAAGAAAAATGAAAGACATTCTTGCAATAATAATTTTCAGAGACAAAAGAGAGGAGGGCTGGAAGTTACAGCTCACCTCATGAGTCTAGTTAGAGAAATAACTACATTGTGAACTATCCTAACAATGAGAATGTGTGAGGGAAATAGAAAGCCTGTCTTCCGGGGAGGGAGATTCGGGACACTGGTGTTGGGAATGTTGCACTGGTGATGGGGGGTGTTCTTTACATGACTGAAACCCAACCACAATCATGTTCGTAATCAAGGTGTTTTAATAAAATATTTTAAAACAATAAGGAGGAAATCTAAAACTATCCAATTCTGAAATCATTCTTAATTTTCAGCTAAATCACAGCTGAGTCTATGTGGGATTATGCGGGGTCCTGAAGCCCCCCGGAGGGGCCCGGCCAGCGGGGATCGGCTGGGGAGGCTTTGGGACAACCGCACCTTTATTTTGTAGAGCAGAAGTTCAACCACACCTGTAAAAAATCTGAGAGAGGTTAATAATAAATGGCCCAAGACATAAACTCTGTTCAAAGGCGTTTATTAAACTCCAGCACCTTCTTATATAGGGAAGGTGAAGGAGGCAGGCAAAAGGCAATGTCAATCATTCTTTTGGCATGAAAATTACTTCATTATTCCAAATAAGGCAAGTGGGCAATACTTCTTGCAGTATCCATGGAAACATCTTGTGACCTTCTAGCTGCATTTCTAAACTTTTAACAGATATAAGGTGGGGGCAATGTTCTTACAGAAATAATTTTGTACAGACAATGTAACATATACACATAATAACTGCCTTGTTGACTCCGGAATGTAGTTGAGGGAGTAAGACCTCATTTCTGGGAATGGTACCGGGCCGTGTTGCTCTCCTCCGGGCTACAAGATTAATTATACTTTGCAGCTGCACATTCCTTTCTCTTTGGCCCAAGAACTTACAGCAAGACTGCACGTAGCCTTTAGGTGAAAGGCTGAACTAAGGCAGAAAGTATAGCAAAATAACCTCAAACAAGTCACAGTCCCCAACAGGATTATTTATTTAATAAATGTGATACAGAGTTATAATCTCTTAATTAGTGCTCTTAGAAAAACAAAAACAAAATATAAGCAAATAAATTTTCCTTTCTAGGAATTTGGATTATCTAATGTTTGTGTGAGTATGTGTGTGTGTGTTTGTCTGTATGTGTGTGTTCCTCAGTCTGAGTTTAGGTTATGCTTGATTAACAAGAAACAACCAAAATTTAATCATTTCAAGCAATAATTTATCAGAAAGCACTATGCACCTATTACAGTCTGGCTAGAAAATGGAGAGTTTAAATATGTATAGTTATCTATAATGATTTTACTGAGTGTGGCCAACTTCAAGCTAGAGGGAAGACAAACTACACAAGGCTATGCTCACGACTACTAAGACTGAGTTCAAAAAAGGATACTCTTTAACTACCTAGAAGTTTTAATAAAATTTACTTAAAGTTATTCTGTTCATGGTACGGTTTACCACAGAAATAAAACACAGGTTAAAATAAGTCAAGGGAAGAAAGAATAGAAAAGAGTCCTAGAAAGTTCTAGAAGTTGTATTTATGCTATCTTCTCCTTACAGAATTATGAAGCAGTACTTGCTCAGTATTTATGCCTTAAAATATAGAGTATTGTCTAGTAAAATGCACTCAGTGGTTTGTTTAACAATTATTTTTGGTTATAGGAGTGTTTCCATCACATTCTTTCCATATGACTATTCTTTAGTTTTTTTCCCCTCCCAGAGGGTCTTTTAATCTTCAATTCTATCCCTGAGCAAACAAAACATATGTAAGGATGAAATAACATCTCAATAACCCAAAACCAAGTACAGCTCTTTCCTTGAATAATCCTTATTTTCCACCACACAAGACATATTATTTTACATTGAACTGACTTTCAGTTAATTAACTAAATGTATAGCCAATTCATTGCATTAGAGAACTCCTGAAAAAATTAATTCATCCAAATAAGCTTTTAGTATATATTGCTTCTAAATATCACAATAATATATTGGCAGCAAAGAGTTGCTGTACAAGTTCTGCACAATGAGAGCAACTTTTCCAGATAGCATCCAATCTGACATTTGTTTCTTAACACTAAAAGCCATCATTATCTTTGTTACAATTCATACTTCATGACTTCCACTCAGAAAGCAACACTGTAGGGAAAGTAAATCCATTTCTGAGTAAGATGTATTTCCAAGATATTGCATTGAAGTAAAAGAAACCTTTTAAATTGAGCATTGAGCATGATTTAATTTCATGCCACTGAAGAAACAAATTAGAGTCCATAAAGAGTTATGGGTGGTGAAAATTTAGCATTCAAGATATGAGCAATCACAGGTAGAAAAATTTGAGACCTTTTTACAATTCAAATAAAAGCATTGATAAAAGCATAGCCAATTTGTCCACATGCCAATGAATATATAGCTTTCATTTTGATATAATTTCATAAGAATTACATTGGAGCATTTGGAGAAACCATGTGGAACATGGGGAAATATTTATTGGACATAGAAAGGAGAGAGAAAACTTTATAGAATAGAAATGCATTATGATATAATAAAATAGAAATTTTAAACTCAGGAATATATAGACATATGCAATATTTATTATCATAAAATGTGCCTATTGTTAGGTCTTGAGAAATAATATTAGAGTGGGTAGGGTTCTTGCTGTGTATGCATCAACCTGGTTTCAATTCACAGCATCCTATATGGTCCTCTGAGTCCTGACAGGAATAAACCCTGAACACAGAGTAATACCTGAATACTTCTGTGTATAGCACAAAACCAAACTCTAAATAGTGGGTATAATTTCATCATGGCGGGGCCAGCGAGGTGGCGCTAGAGGTAAGGTGTCTGCCTTGCAAGCGCTAGCCAAGGATCAGGACCACGGTTTAATTCCCCAGTGTTCCATATGGTCCCCCCAAGCCAGGGGCAATTTCTGAGCGCTTAGCCAGAAATAACCCCTGAGCACCGAACAGGTGTGGCCCGAAAAAATAATTCATCATACCTAGGGATAGAAAGTGAAATAGCAGTTAGGACTGGAAATAGTACATAGGAATCCAATGATAGAAGATTAGAGTAAAATCTTTATTTAGTCCATAAGTAAAGTAAACCCTGAAGTTTGGAGTGATTAGATATTATGTGCAAAGAAATACTTTAAAAACACTCTTTATGCAGAATTAAGCAATAGCTTGAAGTAGAGAAACTTCAAACCAGATCATATGCCTTTGTCTTAAAAATGTTATTAGTTCCACTTTTTATTCTTATATAGACACATGTAAATCATTGAATTTCAAAGGCATGATTTCTGGAATTCAAAAATGCAAATTTACTTTTTGTTGGCAAATTATTTCCATCACATCCCCATTGTACTGTTGAAGAAAATTTTCATCTGAACAAATATATATATAGTCATTACAATTGTAAAACTCTCAAAATCAGGATTCACCTCTCTCTTCATCTCTTCCGTACTAAATCCAGGCTTCAAGACAACTTGATTTATTCACATGTCCTAGCTAAAAGAGGGCATTTGTTTCATAATCACACTCACACTCTTAGCTTTTGTCCTGATAAGCTACAGTTTTTGCTCATCTGGATCTATCATTATGCCAACAATTGTTGATGTTTCAGCCTCTTTACAGAGCCTGAATTGCAAGATTCATCAAATACCCTCTCTATATTATCAAAGTCCCTTTACTAAAATACATGACTTGAGAGTTTTCTAAGACATTTTTAATGCTTTTGGGGGAGTAACTGATACTGTTCCGTACCACTCTGAAACCAAGTTGACCAACTCTGAGGAATAACGGTAAAGGGAAAATTCCTTAGGAATGTGCCCTGTCAAGTATATCCTGAGGTACATAGATAATTCCCTTCATAATTGGAAGTGGGGCTCTTATAATAAAACTTTTTCCAAACCAATTTTCTTTAATTTATAAAATTTACTTTAGGAGGATTTTAGACGTTCTGAAAATTCCCTCCAAATTTTAATCTTGGAAGTCAACCAGAATGTTCAGAAATTTCAATTCTGGAATTTAGAACTGACTCCACCTTTTATCAGTAGAATGAGTGGGGTCAATTGTTTTACTTGTCATTAGAGTATGAAAATTATAATTATCTACATTTATTAGATTGTTCAGAAGATTAATTCATACAGTATATAAATGTTAATGGCTCATAACACACAATTAGTTATCTTTCTCTTTATAAAAAATTATGTCACTCTAGATCATCATTTTTCTTCTTTTTTTTTTTGATAGGCCCACACCCAGTGGATGTCTCAGGGGGCTAGATGGCATAATGAGTATCTTAATTCAGGGGCTCAGACATAGTAAGCATTGTTTTATTACTTGAATTCTCTCCCTGGTTGAACTCTATATCAGAGCCTTGTCACCTTCAGTACTGTTGTTTGAAGCAAGTGATTCTGTATGTATGTGTTGATGGGTGTGGAGAGTTACCCTATTCATTATGCGGAGCATGTTTAGCATGCACTCTTGTCTCAACATTTTGAGAATCAGCAGTATGTCCCACTATATGAGACAGCCATAGAAAACAGGTGATCATTCAACGTTGAGTTCTCATTTCAATGGGTGAAATTTTCTGTTCTAGATGTAAATAAGCACACAGTAGAACTTTTATCTTATTCGTCACAGAATTTTTGCATCTTTCTCCCACCCCTTGTTTCTGTTTTTCCCACACTGTCAAGTATCTTTTCACAAACTGTGTGGTATGTGTTAAACTAGGAACCAATAAAAAAAGAAATGAAAATAAGAAAATGAAATAAAACAACAGAAGTCTTATCTCTAAAGATGTCACATAGGCCAATTAAAGGTTGACATTACACAAAGATCTTAAATTAGACAAAGGTTGGTGATGCCTTTAAAGTGCTACCATGAAACTAGCTAAGTTCCAAGTGTCCCCTTAATTTATTGTATGTCAGTAAAACTAACATACCAAACTCCAGATATTTATGAAGTTATTCTTTATTTATGCTCATATCTAGTAGGTTTATTCTTGGTCCACATTGGTTTCCTACTAGTTTTGTCCCTTAAATTCCAGGATCCAGTATCCTGTTGTCTTCCTAGTCTGAGATCTGAAGATTCATAGGCTGTTGTTGGAATTCCTTGACCTGCCTTTTAAATCTCATTACCCCACTGCATTTTCTTCCTTTGACTTTCTTTTGTTATCTGACTAAATAAACAGCAGTGAGGAAGTGTTGTATAACTAAATTGTTGTTCTTCTTTTATGTATTATTATCTTCACAAATTAGTCATTAGATTTGTCTCTTGACTTGTTACATGTATATATAAATTTAAAATGCTATTTAGTCATTGTGTATTATAAAGTTATTCATGACTGAGTTTCCAGCATACAATGTTACAAATTCAATCCCTTTACAAATATCCACTTCCCTACACAAATCCTTTCCATTTTCCTCTTACCAATCTGCCTCTATGATATGTATTGGAGGGGTAACATTTGGCACTATATTTTTCAGTAGTTAATAATTGGGTTTCACATATAATATTTTATAATCTTTTAGTACCTTCTCATCTACTTGACCATTTTTCTCAATGATTGGTTTTGTTTCTTTACCTTGTCCTGACCCCATTCCCTTTACCCCCTGTGTGGGTACCACTTCCTATTAAAGTCATGTCTTTTGTTTATATTTTTTGCATTTGTTATTCTTTTTTTTTTTTTTTTTTTTTTGGTTTTTGGGCCACACCTGGCCGTGCTCAGGGGTTACTCCTGGCTGTCTTCTCAGAAATAGCTCCCGGCAGGCACGGGGGACCATATGGGACACCGGGATTCGAACCAACCACCTTTGGTCCTGGATCGGCTGCTTGCAAGACAAACGCTGCTGTGCTATCTCTCCTGGCCCGCATTTGTTATTCTTACTATGTTTCTTTATAGCTCACATATGAGAGAGATTATTCTGTGTCAATCTCTATTCTTATGACTAATTTCACTCAGCATAATAATGTCCAGATCTATCCATATTTCATTATGTTATATTTTCTTTAAAGTAAGAAATAGTCCATTGCCTTAAATATTACTGAAATGAAAGTAGGAGTGCACATGTCTTTTCTCCATTGAGCTGTTGGATCTTTGATTTCAAGAAGTAGAATCAAATGGATCAAATGGAGAATCAATTTTTGGTTTTTGAAGGAATGTTCATATTGTTTTCATAAATTCTGCACCAGAAAATAATATTGCAATGTTTTAATTTGCCTTTCCTCTAATGATTAGTGATGATGAACATTTTTGCATATGCCTTTTGGTAACTTTTATGTCTCCTGTGGGGAAGTTTCTGGTTACCTCTTTCCCTATTTTTTGATGGTGTTGGAAGGGTTTTTATCCTTTTCTCTCTTCCTTTCTTGCTTTCATTCATTCTTTCTTTCTTATCAGTGCTCGAGATACCTTGGATATTAATCTTTTATCATATGAATGCTGGGTAAATATTTTCTCCCAATCAGTTGGTGTCTTTGAATTTTGGTAACATTATTTTTAAAATGCATTAAGTTAATATAGTTTCGTTTGTTTATTTTTGTTTCTGTTTGCTTGGAAACAGCATTGATTTAAATATGCCATTAGCTTCAACGTATTGGAGAGTTCTGCCTATATTTCCCTCAGTGAAGGATATAGAATTAGTCCTAATATTGAGGCTTTAAATCCATTTTGATTTGAATTTTGTACATGGTGTTAGAAACGTGTCTGAGTTCAATTTGTTGCACGTAGCTAACCAGTTCTCCCAACATCACTTGTTAAAAAGGCTTTCTTTGTTCCATTTCGTATTTCTATCCTTCTCTCAAAGATTAGCTGTTCATGTACCTGAGAATCTGTCTCTGTATTTTTGATTTTATTTATCTGAGAGTGTATCTTTATATGACTGGCCACATGTTATATAAGGTAGCTGGAAAAGTACAGTGGATAATGCATTTGCCTTGCTTAGACCAACCCGGCTCAATTCCTGCAACCCATATGGTCCCCCTAGCTTTCCAGGGTTTTTCCCTGAGCACAGAACAAGGAGTAAACCCTGTGCACCATTGAATGTGGTCCAATGTTGTGTATGTAAACAGTCCAAAAACCAAATAAGCAAAATAAGTGATTTTTATAATGCTTAATTGGATTATCTGCATTCCTCATCCATCTCTCTTCAACTTCTACTATAACAACACCAACTATTGCATCGCTCGCTCTTCCTCATCGTAAGTCCACTACCATTTTATTTTATCTACTTCCTCTCCTAGATTTTTTTTGGGGGATCATACCCGGCCACACTCAGGGGTTACTCCTGGTTCTATGCTCAGAAATCACTCCTGGCAGGCTCAAGGGACCACATGGGACGCCAAGATTTGAACCACCTATCTTCTGCATGAAAGGCAAACGCCTTACCTCCATGCTATCTCTCAGGCCCCCTCTCCTAGATTTTTATAAACTCTAAGCCTCTCAGCCTGAGAGTAAGATTACTTAAGGGATATGGTCAACATTCTCTCAGGGTGCTGGCATCTTAATAAACCTGTTTTGCTGAATTAACTCTGATTTCTCCAGTATTGGCCTTTGAACAGCAAGCAACCAGACCTTAGGGTTGGTAAAATTCTCATGTCTGAATGGGGAGTTTACTCCCTAATTCCTCCCACATTCCAATAATTAATGTTAAGTCAATTAGCATATCTGGTCTGTTTGCATTTGAATGTGCTTGAGTGCCTCCTTTAATGGAAAGGTGTCTTGTTGGATTAGTGCTTGCCTAGTATTATGGGTCACTACTTTGGCCACCTGAGGTACTGAATTGGAATAAGCAGATTGGATGCAAATGAATTAATAAATGAATACAAATGATTAGTTCATCTGAAAGGCATTTTGTGTCTTAGAAGTTTAGTGTCATTTGAGCAGCCAGATATGTCATAATGACTTTAACTCTTGTATAATCAACTCACCTATTATAATATTGATCCTCTTATGCATCAGCTATGTTAACATGATAATCTCTCAGACCTATCTATGAAGTTAAGTAAGGACGTATAGTCTCTAGGCCTTGCCATACCATGATGTTCACAATTTATCTTATTAAGTAGAATTCAAAACCCAAGAATTTGAATCTTCTTATCTGCCTTGATTCTTTCTTTTAGGTTATTAACCTCAGGCTTGTGATCTAATTTCAATGGCTGCCTGAAGGTATTATAGGTTAATCATGAGCAATGGAATCAGTTAATGTTCAGTTACAGAATGACAAGCCTCATGAGATAAATGTTTAATAAATTATTATGTTGGAAGACAATAAAAGGACAAGTATACACCTTAAGAGTTTTGTTTTCCTTGATTAACTCAAAATAAATTTAATTATAATTTTCCTATGTCACTGTGTCATTTAAAAATTAATAGCATTAGTGATACTCAAAATATGATAATATAAGATATTAATCCATATTTTAACAATTTGTCTCATCGTAATGACATCAGAATTAATTAAAAATTCCATATATATGCATTAAATAGTCCATTCATAATTCATGGCTGAACAAGTCCATTATTAATAACATAGCTGCTTATGTAAAATAAAATTTATATAAAAATATTACTGGTGCCTTATAACTTTATTAATAACATATGCCTTTATATTCACTGCTTAAAATGTTTTGGATGCAAGGTTTAATTGGTGGGCCTTTAGTCATATGAATCATTGATTTGGTTTGCATTTTATAAATTATTGTGGCTAATGATATAATATTTTAAACTGCTTTTAATATTTATAATTTTTACTAAAAACTTTCATTTCTTCTAGCTCACAGCTTTACTTTCATTTGAATAAAATAACCTTTCTAAAGCGACAGAGTTAAATGTTCAAAAGTCTAATCAAATATCTGGGAAGAACACTTGATATGTGTGATCACAATCATGTCTTTAAATTCTCCGTTTCTATTTTCTTCATATAAAAGAATAAAAACCTTAGTATTGTTATGAGGACTGACGATATGAACCAGTCCATGTAAAGTGATTAAAGTGAGATGAATGAAGACAGTGCTTGGCCTCATATCCATTAAGAAGCGTAACCTGCAAATTCAGAACTTGCCTGAAGGAAAAACACTGCCCAGTCTATAGATTCTTTAGGGCAAGCTAATGAGGCTTTTTGATTACAAATTTCTCCTCAGCAAGGCAGAAGAAGATCATTAGTTTTGGCATCTTCAGAGTAGTAAGCCATCTCTTTATATGGGCTAGCAATAAAGAACAACTTGGTTCTTTCAGGTCATGTGCCATTAATCTCACCAGGCATTAGCTAGTACCCATGAGCCACAGCAGACTCCAATTAGGCTCCAATTTCCAAACCATTGGCCCATGGGCAATACCTGGAGCTCAGTACAGAATCTCCTACAAAAGAAAAAGGGAGTTCCATTATTGGAAAGTACTTGAGAAATTGAATGCTCATAAAAAAAAATGCTTAAAACCCTTACCCAATGCTGCTTCCTTTAAGTCAGCTATGAGAGTTTGTACTATGAGACCTCCCTTGTGATTAGACAGAAAGCCCCCACTCCTATCCTTGCATAAACACCTCCCCTCAATAAATTTTGTTTAAGTAAATGAGTTATGAATTCTTGTACATTTTAATTTCTTGAGAGTCAATGAGGCTGGGTGTCTAATGATAATGTGCATAAAATGTGCCAGTTACTAAAAAATTGCAAAGTAAGCAGATGTTTACAATATAATTTGAGTTATAAAGCACTTAGTGTTAAACCAGAACTAATCCAAAAGAGGTACTCATTTCTGACTAATCATTAAAATTAATTGAGAATATCTAAACTCTACCAAAGGCCAAGCATTTCGAAACTAATTAAATAAGATTATTTTATGGTGGGTCTTCTTACATCAATGCTTTCTACAATTTACCTGATTGCTCTAATGTGAAAATTTTGCTTAAAAATAAGAATAAGGAAATAACTGCAATATTCTTTTATTAGGCTGTCATTTCACACACTTCCATTGAGTGATTCCTATTTGGAGGAGAGTACAAACATCATCAGTATTGTGCAAGATGATATTCTCCTTCAGACTGATAAAATGGAAGGTATTGGGGCTAGGGAAATTGCATATATAGATTCTTCCTTACCCCACTTCCAAGCTTTCCCTGATTCTTTCTGACACCAAAATGTAATTCATAGACAATGTAAAATTTGAAGTAGGAATCAGAAGATAATATAGCAGGTAAGGTACATAGCAAAGCTGAACTGATTTGACCATGAGAAATATATAAAACGATCCCTCAGGAGTGATACCTGTGCACAGAGACAGATGAAAGCCCAAAGCACAGTCAGGTGTGGTCTCAGAACACATACATACATGCACACATACAAATGCTTAAATAAAAAGGTAGAGCATATAAACACCCTGGTAGGGTTAAAGAAAGGTGTTCATTTAAAGGCATTAAATAGCAAAGACACACCCATAAGTGAAGTTATTCAGAATCCAAAGAGCATTCAAGCTGTACTTCATGAGTTTTTAATAATTTCAAAGTTTCTATCTTTCATATTATTTTTCATTCTCCTCCCCAAAAGGGTGAGAATATGTGGGGTCTGAGATCCTGACCACATGTGATCTTATTCATGGGCTGCCATAATAACTGTAAACTGGTATGGCATCAGTGGACACGATTTTGATTATTTAAAGTATAATGATCCTATAAGAGCTGGAATTTGCTCAACAGTTACTGGGATCTGACCTCTGCTTGCTTCCTCTGTATCAAAGGAAGAGAGCTTTTGGGATGAGATTAAACTCTGATGGGATTTGTCCTCACAGTAAATATGACTTCAGCATAGATCTGCCAGAAATTTGGTTTAAATGCTAAGGAAATTTTAACTCTATTAGCTTCTCCTTGATTTTTCTCAGACCTCCCAGGATTTTAACCATACCATTAAGTATTTATCAGCTTAATGAAACTTGAAAAATACTATTTCCTCAGGCAATTTAGTGAAATTTCTTTTCTGCACTTTTAGACAAGATATAAAGAAAGTACATGTTCAACCACTTTGAAATGCTACTATCAAAACCAAAGACCCAAAATCTAAAAGCTGTTTTCATAGGGAATTCATTTCATATTTCATATTCCAAACTACGTCACCAGTTTTGCTAAAGGTATTTAAGAGAGTATATTTTGATCTCTGTGTTTGGACTCTAGATAAAATCCTCCAAGTCCCTGTCAATCTGCTTAAAAAAAAAAGGTCCTGGTGTCTTTTTATCTTGCTGAAAAATCCTGAAACAATAGGTTCCTTGTAGATGATGAAAATAACCAATGTTCAAATAACTAAAATATGAAAATGTTAATTTACACTAATTATTTTTCTGTTTTAACAGACATAATTCAACTAGTCAATATTTTACAAACACATATATAAAATAGATTCAACAGTATAAAAAATATATATGTTCAGTCAAATAAATAAGCTTTGTCAAGATCAAAATATTTGGGGCTGGAGCAGTAGCACAGCGGTAGGGTATTTACCTTGCAAGTGGCTGACCTAGGAAGGACCACCATTCAATCTCCCAGTGTCCCATACGGTCCCCCAAGCCAGGAGCTATTTCTGAGTGCTTAACCAGGAGTAACCCCTGAGCATCATTGGGTGTGGCCCAAAAACCAAAAAATATATATATTTGCTATAATTTAGATAGCCCTTAGTTTAAATTGCTATATGTTTTTCCTAAAATGAAAGTATGACCAGGCCCTTTTTGGAGTAAGTGCAGGTATCCTTCCCCCCACCCCCCATATTTTCCTTCTTCAAGAAATCTGAAGCTGTAACCATGCCCACAGATGCAGTTGTTATGTTTGAACTGGGCCAGTTCCATAGATTCCCTCTTTTCTCCAAGAAGATGTAAACAGGGCTATGAAAGATCATTCTTACCCCTTCCCATGCAGCAGAATGCTGGCCATATCTGAAGGAGAGGGTGGGAACCAAGCCTCCTCCCTACCAAAACCATCCTTCTGCCTTCATCATCTAGTGTGGGCTCCCCTGTCCCTGCAGGGAAAACACAAACGTGAATTAATTTCTCGGAGGGAATTTGTGTGTAAAACATACAAAGAACACACAGAGACAAAGAAAATGGGAAAACTAGTGAAAACCAGCTAGCTTCTGTTTATTATGAAGAGGACATATATATCATTCATGGCGGGGGGGAGGGGAGGCAAACAAAGAGCAGTAAAAAATAAGTGTAGAGCAAAACACTGTCTAAGCAACTTCTCAAGGCTTGTGGTTACACAGATAACAGCATTTTCCCCTAAGATTCCTCAAGTCGTCTAGCTACATAGTTAACCATGATCCCCTAACATAACTCCCCCGTAGCACCTGGCTACAGAAATAACAAAAATTGCTTCTCCCAACCGCCAGGATGTGTCTAGAATATGTTCTGTCTAAAATATGTTTTTCTCCAATGCTGCTGGGTCCGTGTTCACTTTGGCTTGGATGTGTCTAGAATATGTTCTGTCTAAAATCTCCCAAAGTTACTGGCCTCAATGTTCCCTTTGGCATGTCACAATGCCTCAAGTAGTCTTTTAGATTGACCTTAGTAAAGACAGGCTGCATCCTTGTTAGGCCTCTTGAGAGACTGCTAGAGACTCATAGGCCTCAGGCATCTGCTACAGGCCTACTAGGCTTCAGCTCCCCACAATCCGGAATCACTATTTTTCTTATTGCCCTGCCTCATCACTATGACTCTCTTCGGGGACACCAATTTGTCAACACTTACAATACACCATATTTGAACTGATATCACCAAGACATTTTGGAGGTGTGCAGGCACCCCTCCCCCTATATATCTTCCTGCTTCCAGGAAGCCTGGCAACTTTAACTATGTTCACAAATGCACTCACCATAATTGAACCAGGCTAGCTCCAGAGACTTATTCTTTTCTCAAAAAAAGATTTAAACAGGGCTATGAAAGATTCTGAGTATACCAGCCCATGAAGCAAAGATGACCATCTTGGGACAAGAAGGTGGGCCAAGCCAAATCCTACAAAAGCCATACTTGCTGCCTCCATCACCCAGAATTACCAATTCACTGATGGCCCTTCCTCATCACTGGTATTCTATTATTTCCTTAGGGAGCAACAATCTGATCACACTTCAGGTATACCAATTTTGGGGCTGATATCACTAGGGCTTTTTAGAGTGGGTTACCCTCCCCTCATATATTCCTTCTACCAGGAGGCCTGCCAGCTTAGTACATGCCCCTAAAAGTCACAGTATCGTTAATGTACTTTGAATATCTGGACAAGTTCACTTATATTTTTGTTGTTAAATCTAAAGAAACACCACCCCAATTTAACAGAATAGACAGCTAACAATTACAGCTTACTAAACCTTCTGCTATTGTATTATTGACTTGATTGGAGATACAATTATTTTCACAAATGTATTTGCTACTGTATTTTTTATTTTCCTTTCTTTTTTTTCTCTTCCATTTTATTTTTTCTTTCTCTATTTTTACATTACTTTCATTTCTCTGGAAAGGTTTATTATGATCAACTATGTCAACTATGTGATGTATTTTCTTTAAATAAAATTTTAAAATGAAAATAAATTTATAAAATGCAGGTGTAAATCCATAAGAAACAATAATCAGGGTTGTAGGGATATACAGTGGGTAGAGTTCTTGTCTTTCATGTGGGCAACCCAGATTTGATTCCTAGCATCCCATATGATTGCCTCACCCCTCACCTCATCACCACCAGAAGTAATTCCTGGTTCACAGTAATAAGCCCTGAACATTGCCAGTATGCCCCTTACAAAAAGGAAATAATATTCACATATTAAAAGATCAATTTCTAATTTATTAAATTATATTCATGGGTCAATAAGAACATGCCACATTTAAAGTAGGAAAGGGTTAGCTCTCCAATTCATAGTAGGAAGCTTGCCACAAAATGTGGAGCAATGCACAGAATGAGTGAACTTGAAGATGAGCTACCTAACAATTTCATACAACAGAAAATGTTGGAAAAGAGCCTTTCTAAAAGAGGAGGTACAGTAAATGCACCCCATATACACCTCACCTAGGCCCTTTGCCTGGTCTGTATTGTGAATTGGGGGACAAAAAACCAAACAAACAAACAACAAAAATATCATTGGAGACCCAGAGGAAAAATAAAACATGAACGGGGGTAGAGCGGTGGTGCAAGCAGTAGGGTGTTTGCCTTACATGCGTCTGACCTAGGACAGATTGTGGTTCAATCCCCTGGTGTCCCCCAAGCCAGGAGCGATTTCTGAGTGCTTAGCCAGGAGTAACCCCTGAACATCATCAGGTATGGCCCAAATAACAGGAAAAAAACAAACATTAAAGAATATCATTGATGGTAAGTTCACAAAGCAAAAGATATATGCAACTACATTCTATATACCAAAGAGTTTCAGCTAAAAGAGATCCAAAGAAAAACTCCTCAAATTACATCCTAGTCACAATGATGAAAACCTGAATACTGAAAGCAGCAAGATCAAAATGGAAATTATATACAAAGTACCCTTCAGATTTACAACAGATTTATCACAAGCAATGCTCAAGTTCTGAAGGCAGTTATGGGATATAGTGACAAAACTCAATAAAATGAATGATTTTCCAATAATATCTTACCTAGCTAGACTTTCATTCAGGTTTGAAGGAAGGACCCACAATTTCATGAACAAATATCAGTTCATAAACTTTACAGACCAAAAGCCAACCTTGAAGGAGAGCTGAATGTTCTAATTTAAAGCAAGGAAGACCCAACAAGCACACCAAGCTCCTACAAAAAGATGACAGTAAATTCCATGATGATCATCGTTATAAACATTAATGGACTAAGATCCAGTTAAGAGACACAGAATGGCAACACGGACCAGAAAACCGAATTCAAAATTTTGATGCCTGCAAGAAACACAACTGAATAGTCAGAGCAAACATAGATTCAAAATCAAATGTTGGAGGAAAATCATTCAAGCAAAAACTTTTCTAAAAAGGCTGGAGTAGCAATACTTATGGATGACACAGACTTTTAGGCTTACAAAAGATTATAAAGGATAGAGATTGGCATTTCTTACTAATCAACAGATATGTACATCAAAAAGAAGTCACACTTCTAAACATATATCCACCAAATGAGGGGCTAGCAAAATAATTTAAACAAGCTGATAAACTTGAAGATACCAATGGCAATAAATAATAGTGGGAGACTTCATAACACTGCTTTGTCATCCCTTGATAGGTCAACCAGCTAAAACTTAACAAATATATACTAGCTCTGAAGGAAGAAATTATAGTGTCTTAGCAATATATAGAGAGTGTTCACCTTAGAAAACTGGATATATATTCTTCTCCAATGCACATGGGACATTCTACATGATAAAAAAACATGCTGGGCCATAAAATATACCTACAAAAAATTCAAGAGTATAAAAATGTTTCTATTCTCTTTACAAACCATAAGGCATTGCAAATAGAGGTGGATCACAAATAGATATAAAGACATAGCATTAAAGCCTGGAAATTATGGGGCCAGAGCAAAAGCACACAGGAGGTAAGGCATTTGCCTTGCACATGGCTGACCCTAGTTTAAACCCTAGCATTCCTATCCCAAGCCTTCCAGGAGCAATTTCTGAGCACAGTGCCAGGAATAACCCCTGAGCACTATGCCCCCCCCCAAAAAAAGAAAACTTATAAATTAAACAGCTCATAACTAAACAACCAATTTTGTAAGAAACAAAATTAAAAAGGAAATCAAAAGACCCTGGAACAAATAGAAAAATGAAGAAACAATCTATCAGAATCTGTGAGACACAGCAAAAATAATATTAAGATGAAGATTTATATATTTAAAAGCATTCATAAGAGAGGGAGAAAAGTGTATCAGTTTGTTTGTTTTTTGAGTTCTTTGACTATCATCCATATTTCCTCTCTAAAGTCCTTATAAGAGAGGTTTTATGGTGGCTGACATTGGTTGAGTTGTCGGAATTCCTATGTGTGATGGAGTTCTTCCCTTTGTGACCTTTGCAGTGTGTGGTAATTTTTAATGTGTTGTGGTTACAAAGCAAATTGGCCTCACTGTAGCCTCACTGCCCTGGTTGTCCATATCACAGCCTCACTGCCACAGGGTCCTCCTGTTGGGCTTAGCTTTTGCTTGCTCCCTCCACTCTGATATCTTTGTCT
This sequence comes from Suncus etruscus, assembly GCF_024139225.1. Taxonomy (NCBI): domain Eukaryota; kingdom Metazoa; phylum Chordata; class Mammalia; order Eulipotyphla; family Soricidae; genus Suncus; species Suncus etruscus. The sequence goes on along the minus strand of NC_064857.1, from coordinate 17,768,603 downwards.
CTTAGCACATGTTTGGGCCACCTGACAGCTCAAAGTCAAACCTTAAGAGTAATGACAGTAGTACTCCCAGATGGTCTCCAGGCAATGACAGCTCCATCTCCAGGCCCCACCCTACTGCTAGCCACCAAGTAGTATGACTTAATGGTACCCTCCAGTTGTAGCATGGCTCCGCATTCTTCCCTCAGCACTGATGTCTGCAACCCAAACTTTGCCATGCTGATGGGTCCATGCCTCTTTCCACAATTCCCAAACCTACTGCTGCTTTCCACAATTCCAAGTCCTGCTGCTGCTTTCCACAATTCCCAGCTCTGCTACAGGATCATTTCAAGGCAAAATCTCACCCTGTCTCTGGTGACACCAAAGCCACAGTTGCTGTTTCTAGCTCAGCCTCTGTTCTCCAAGGCTGATCCGCCTCCATTGTTTTGTTTTGTTTTGTTTTGTTTCTAGTGATCTCCCTCAGTGCTTGATATTTGAACTAGTGATCTGCCTTTGCCCCTTTTCAAGGTGTCTGGTTCTCTTGCTGGACTCGGGGGTTTGGGGAATTTCACACTCTGGTCACTAAGGCACAAGTTACTCTAGTACAGTGGTTCTCAAATAGTGAGGCGCGCCCCCAGAGGGGACCCGAGGCTCCGTAAAGGGGGCGTGTTTGACCTTGGCAAACACTGTCCTAACAAGCTAAGCCCCGTGTTTGTCTCTGTATGTCTCTGGAGCTGAGAGTTGCTGTGTCCTGCTTCAAACCCTGCTTCGAAAAGCTCTGTATTGCAAAACGTGCTCATTGGAGTCATGCATCCAGACATCACCTCTGATTCAAAAATCAGCTCAAATTATTTTATATATTTTTGTTTTGCAGGTTAAGGTGTTTTTTAATAAAGATACGATTTACAGTCGCACTGGGGCGCGCGAAAAATGTTTTCTTTTTCCTAGGGGGGCATGACAGAAAATAATTGAGAAGCACTGCTCTGGTAGAGGTCAGGCATCTCTGTAATGCTGCCTTACTGCTGCTGCTCCATGGCTTTCTGCCATTTTCCCCAAGTGAGTCTTTACATCTCGAAAGGAGTGTGTGAAGGGAAGAAGCTAATCAAAGTCTCTGTAGATTGTCTTCCCCTGGGAGAGATGGCAAACATGAGTGAATACAGGAACCTCATCAATAAAGCATTCTTTGCTGATGCCTGACTTCAAAAATTTCCAATTGAGAGTTCTTAAATCACCACTTTTCACCACTCTCCTTGAACCATCAACAGTTTAGCTAAATTTATTTATTTCTTGGATGCCTTGAGATCCAACATCTTTACATCACTAAACATCAGGGAAATGGAGCTGCTAACTTTAAATAGATCCAATTTCTGTGCTTTTCACTTCTTCACTGTATTTCATTAAGTGATTGTTGTCTTTCCAGAGTTTGGGGATTAGCATGACAGATTAGGCAGCAGCTGGAAGTTGTTCAATAATACAGTGTCAGGAAACACCACTAACCAAGCAAGTGTAAGGAGAGATAATCAAATGGGACTACATTAAACTGAAAAGCTTCTTTACTTCAAAGGAAAAAATGAGTAGTATACAAAGGCTACCCACAAAATGGAAGAATCTATTCACCCAATATCTATCTGATAAAGGGTTAATATATTAAAAAATATATAAAGTATTGGCAGAATTTAACAAAAAAAATCTAACTTCATCAAAAAATGGGGAGAAGATATGGACATACATTTCCTCAAAGAAGAAATACAGATGGCCAAAAGACACATGAAAAATGCTCCACATCACTAATCATCAGAAAGATGCAAATCAAAACAACAATGAGGAACCATCTCACACCACAGAGAATGGCACACAATCACAAAAACAAGAGCAATAAGTGCTAGTGTGGATGCAGGGAAAAAGGGACTCCTGTTTACTTTTGATAAGAATGCTATCTAGTCCAGCTTCCTGGAAAAATATAAATATTCCTCAAAAAATGGAAATTAAGCTTACTCTTAGGAGTAATACTACGCCTAAGAATATACCTTAGGAACACAAAAACACAATACAAAAATACCCTCTGCACTCCTATGTACATCACAGCACTGTTTACAATTGCCAGATCTAGAAGCCATCCAGGTGCCTAACAACAGATGAGTAGTAGATAAAGAAACTGTGTTATATCCACAGAATGAAATACTACACAGCTATTAGGAAAAAATAAAAGTCATAAAATTTACTTGTACATAATGAATATGGAGAATATGCTGAGTGAAATGAGTCAGTGGTAGAGGGATAAACATAGAATAATCTCACTCATCTGTGAGATATAAGGAAAATAAAAAAGACAGTCTAGGGATTATATCCAGAGACAATAAAAATGAAGATTAGA